>NC_135477.1:1426785-1558900 GCF_052094955.1 Ictidomys tridecemlineatus | reverse complement strand
AGGGATGGAGGAATGGAGGGATGGGGGATGGAGGGATGGAGGGTTGGAGGATGGAGGGATGGAGAAATGGTGGGTTAGAGGAATGGAGGGTTGGAGGGATGGGGATGGAGGGATGGAGGAATGCTGGGATGGAGAGGTGGAGGGATGGAGGGTTGGAGGGTTGAGGGATGGAAGGATGGAGGGTTAGAGGGATGGAGGAATGAAGGGTTGGAGGGATGGAGGGATGGACAGATGGGGGGATGGAGGGATGGAGGGTTGGAGGGATGGAGGGATGGAGGGGTGGAGGGATGGAGGGATGGATTGTTGGAGGGTTGGAGGGATGGAGGGATGGAGGGATGGGGGATGGAGGGATGGAGGGATGGAGGGGTGGAGGGATGGAGGGATGGATTGTTGGAGGGATGGAGGGATGGAAGGTTGGGGGAATGGGGGATGGAGGGATGGAGGGATGAGGGGATGGAGGGATGGGGATGGAGGGATGAAGGGATGGAGGGATGGAGGGATGGAGTGTTGGAGCGATGGAGGGATGGAGGGATAGAGGATGGAGGGTTGGAGGGATGGAGGGATGAGGGATGGAGGGATGGAGGGATGGAGGGATGGAAGGATGGAGGGATGGAAGGATGGAGGTTTGGAGGGATGGAGGGATGGAAGGTTGGGGAGATGGTGGGTTGGAGAGATGGAGGTATGAGGGTATGGAGGGATGGGGGATGGAGGAATGGAGGGATGGAAGGATGGATTGTTGGAGGGTTGGAGGGATGGAGGGATGGAGGGATTAGAGGTTTGAGGGATGGAGGGATGGAAGGTTGGGGGGATGGGGGATGAAGAGATGGAGGGATGAGGGGTTGGAGGGATGGAGGGATGGACGAATGAAGGGATTGAGGGATGGAGGGATGGAGGGTTGGAGCGATGGAGGGATGGAGGGATAGATGGATGGAGGGTTGGAGGGATGGAGGGATGGAGGGATGGAGGGTTGGAGGGTTGGAGGGATGGGGGGAAGGAGGGATGGAGGGATGGAGGGTTGGAGGGATGGAGGGATGGAGGGATGGAGGGATGGAGGGGTTGGAGGGTTGGAGGGATGTGGGGATGGAGGGATGGAGAGATGGAGGGTTGGAGGGATGGAGGGATGGAGGGATGGAGGATTGGAGGGATGGAGGAATGGAGGGATGGAGAGGTGGAGGGATGGAGGTTTGGAGGGATGGAGGATTGGAGGGATGGAGGATTGGAGGGATGGAGGGTTGGAGGGATGATGGGTGAATTGGTAGAGGGATGGATAGTGATGGAATGAAGGATGGGTGGATAGAGATGAATGGGTGGATGGAAGGAAGGATAGATGGATAGGTAGATGAGAAGAATGGCAGGATAGGGGTGACGATATAGATGAAGTGAGATGGAAGGACCAAGCTGTGCCTGTCATGAGAATCTGTCCATCTATCATTCAGTGACGAGAACACTCACAGGAACACCCTCTGGCCATGCTTGTGGGTTTTCACACTGCCTGATGTGGCTCTGCGTCCACCAGGGCTGCATTGCACACCATGGTGGAGGAGCTTTTCCCCTTTAACAATACCCAGGTGCAAGCCGGTCTCTGTTTTGTGAGTTGCCAAGGGCACTTACTATTTCATATTCCCCCTCTGGGATCAGCTGCTCAGTGCTGGAGGGCTGCCGAGCAAGACAACCTGTTCTGAGCACCGCCTCTGAACAACTCCACCTGCCATGGTAGGTTTGAATTTTACATTAGTTTTTCTTATATTATGTCGTCTAATTGATAACTGCAATGAGCCATTGATTAAAGTCAGTAAGCTATGAAATACTAATATTGAAAGAGAAATAAATTATAATAATTTGACAAGTTTGCCTAACAATAATTTTCAACAGATTCTCAAATTATACTCATTCAGTAAAAATCCCTCACACATTGCAAAGTATCCGACCTTGAAAACCAATGACAAAAATTCAAAATACCAATTTGGCTTTTATTTATGTAGGAAATAATCAACTCAGACAGGAGCATGTGGAGACCAGGTGTAAAGTGGAAACCCAGGATTCTCTCTCCCTTCACTGCAGGCGAACAACTGCAAGCAGCTCCCCGAGGAATCGCCGCGTAGGCCCGAGTTGGTGCCGTGATGCCGGGTGTCACATTCCGTGCCGCCCTCCGCACCCCAGGGTCTGGACTCCTTGGATCCAACCAGCCACAAGCTGAGGATGCAAGCTCTGAGGAGAGACGGATCTGCGCTGACCGAGTGTGGGCAGTTATCTCATCCTTCCCCGAGTGATCAGTGCGACAGTTATTCACACAGCGTCGACATTTCACGAGTGTTGAAAGTCATCTAGAGATGATTGACATCCACTGGGGGACATGCTCAGGTCACAGGCTAATGCTGCCCCCTTTATATAAGGGACTTGAGCGTCTGAGGGTTTGGGTGTCTGGAGTCCAGACCAGTGTCCCCAGATACCAAGGGGTGACCATACACCAAAGGCTGTGTGTGTGTGTGTGTGTGTGTGTGTGCGTGTGTGTGTGTGTGCGTGTGTGTATGTGTGTGTGTGTGTGTGTGTGCGTGTGTGTGTGTGTGTGCGTGTGTGTGTGCGTGTGTGTGTGCGTGTGTGTGTGTGTGTGTGTGCGTGTGTGTGTGTGCGTGTGTGCGTGTGTGTGTGTGCGCGTGCGCGCGTGTGTGTGCGTGTGTGTGTGTGCGTGTGTGTGTGTGTGTGTGTGTGTGTGTGCGTGTGTGTGTGTGTGTGTGTGTGCGCGTGTGTGTGTGCGTGTGTGCGTGTGTGTGTGTGTGTGTGTGCGTGTGTGTGTGTGCGTGTGTGCGTGTGTGTGTGTGCGCGTGCGCGCGTGTGTGTGCGTGTGTGTGTGTGCGTGTGTGTGTGTGTGTGTGTGTGTGTGTGCGTGTGTGTGTGTGCGCGCACGTGCCATTGTAAACAGCAAACATCTCTTTTTAAAGCTATTTGCCAATAAACTTTTCTTCTTTTACAAAATTAAAGGAATTGAGTAATCCTTAACAACTGCTAAGTATGGAAAGTCTAAGTGCTTTCTTTATAAAGATTGATAAAGATTACACTTAGGCATACAATGAAATCTTTAGCTCAACACACACACAAACCTAAAGCTGTAGTCAGAGATAAAACGAGAAAGAACACCTAGAACCATCTCATGCACACAGACACGCGTGGGAAGAAGGCGTGTGCAGGCCTCAGTGAGGGCCAGGAGGCGACCAGGCGCCCAGTGCCTCCTGGCCAGCTGACACTCAGTCTCCCACCAGGTCTGTCCCGACAGGAGACAGCCACAGAGACACCACCTCAAGGGCTGACCTAGATTTTGGCAAAATGTGTTCTAAAAGTAAAGTAAATTATCTGCCAGATTTTTAAAGAAAATGGCCTGGAGGGAAGACAGCGGGGTTGGAGCCTCAGCGACCTTCAGCACACATCGCCACGTGCATGTCAAGCCACCTCAGGGTCAAAGGTTTTTGAGGAAAAATGTCAGCAGGATGAATCTGGGTTTCAAAAAATGACCCTCAGAAGCCAGCTCTAAGTGTGGGGCCCACACTCCGCAGACAGAGAGCAAGGAAGGGCACATTCTAAACAGCGTGAAGCATCCAAGAGCCACCCAGCACAGGAGGCGTCACCGTAACTAACCCCACACACCACTGTTTCAAAATGCCTCACCCGGCACCCTCCCATGTCACAGTGTCCCTCAGTGTCACCCTCAGGGTGTCTGCAACCTCTCTCCTGCCCCTGTGAGGGCAAAGTCCAGCCGGAGCCCAGGATCCCAGCCTTCAGCCAGACGCTCTCTCATTAGCCTTGGCCTGACCTCCTCCTCCCTCCACACAGCTGCCCAGGCGGGCTGCACCCCAGGGCTCACAGGTCTGCTGGGCCCCGAGCGGCACCCCTGCAGAGAGGTGTGCGGCCCCCGACCTCCCACCAGCACTGGCCCACAGGCAGCCCACTGCCCCCTTCACCAGCAGCTCCAGGCCTGCTGCCAGGCCCCAGGCCCACCAAGGGCCAAGATGACCCAGGCTTCCTTCAAGTGCTGAACGAACTTGGGCCAAACCAGAAAGCCACCAGTGTTCCCCAAATCCAGATCCTCCCCACGCTCAAAGTTCAGAATTCCCATGAAGAATTAAGACCATCGAGTTGAGGAGATGGCATTATTATTTTGCTCAGGTTGACAGATAAAAGACGCTTCTAAGTATCTGTCCTTTCACTGAGAAAACTGGGATGAAGTGAAGTTCAAGGAACGAGGTTCCAGGCTGCCTCACGGCCTGCTCAAGCTCCCACGTGACACATCGCCAGTGAAAGGGCCACCAGGTCTCCAGGGAGTGCAAAAGAATCCAGAAGTCAGTATACCACGGGGCCGGGGCTCGTCCTGGGCCCACAGTGGAACTTCTCCTAAGTGTGGCAGTGCTGCCTGGTCTCGCTGTTTCTCATGATTGACACGCAGCTGACTATCAGAAGAAGTTGGGGGTGGACTATAGAAAAATACGTACCTTCACCTGACCAAGAGTCCATGGGAACACTGCAGCCAGCACCTACCTAACAATCAAGACCGACGGCTCCCCCAGCCAGGAACAGCACATGCTCTTCAGTGTGGTACTGGCAGATCTAGTCAGGGCAATTAGGCAAGAAAAAGAAATAATAGCCTTAAGATTTGAAAGGAGAAGAACGCTGCATTTGCAGATGACATTGCTAAGAACACAGCACCCCCAAATTGGTCTGCAGAGTGAAGCAATCCCTGTGCAACCTCAGCTGGTCTTGGCAAAAATCGACAAGTTGTCTCTAAAATTCGGGTGGAGATTCAAGGGACCCAGATACTTAAAATAAAATAAGAAAGTTGGAGGATTCACAATTTGCAATTTTAAAACTTGCTGCTAAGCTGTACACACAGAAGTAGCGTGGAACTGGGAATGAGAAGCCCAGGAATAAGTCAATCTTGGCAAGGTGACCAGACGAGTGTGAGGAGAGAATGGCGTTTTAAACAAGTGGCTCGAGAACAGCCAAAGCTCACGTGTACAATAACATGCAGAACCTGACTTAGCGTAGGCCAGAGACCTGCCATTGACACAATTCTAAAAACAACAATAATCCATTTACAAACTGGACAAGACAAGGAGCAGACATTTCTCCAAAGAAGATACGCCAATAGCCGTAGCATGTGTAAAGATCCCATGTGGTCAGCCATCAGGAAACTCAGATCAGCACCACAAGGCCCGGGTTCACACCTCAAGACCTACACAAAATAACTAATGGGTCAACAGGAACATGGGTAAATGTGTGGGCAACTGCCCGTGGGAGAGTGCGGCAGCCTCTCTGAATAGCAGCCCCCACCCCTCCAGGGTGAAACCCCAGGGCCCATCTGGGTAGCAGCACCTGTCTCAGTGTGCACCCGAGGGAGGAAAGTGCGTTCCCAGCCAGACCATTGACAGCAGCCAGGACACAGTGGCCTGGAGCCCTGCAGCTGAGGAGTGAGCTGACACAGCACAGGGGACGAGGGACATCCTGCATCCACAGGGGGTGTGGCCCTGTCCCTGTGAGCCGGGAACAGGTCACACTAGGTGTGTGCCAACCGCCCACAGAGGTCAGTCTGTACTGACCACTGGTTCCCTAGGTCGGGAGGGAGAGGCGTGGCTGAGGGTCTCTCTGATGGAGGGCAGCCCACGTTGGCTGTGGTGATGGTGATTTATCTGTGAAAATCCAAAAGGCCATCGAATGTGCCCTTTAAATTCCTAGTGTGCAGTATGGACAGTACATCTCAACAAGGCTTGTAAATTAGACTATGTGCATATACGTGCACATGAGATACCTACGTACTGACATATTTTAAGGAGGTAGTTGTGGTGTGGAGAGAAGACGGGGCGACTCATCAAAGCTCGTCTCTGTGGCTGCTCCACTTGCAGGTGGATGGCAGCTGAGTGACCTGGCCTTTGTGTCCAGGGAAACCCGTGCCATGGGTGAGATGTCCTGCAGACTGTGAGTCGCATCTGGGAGTCTTCACGCCGTCCAGGGCAGAGACGGCCCAGCCTGTCTGTCAGCGGACATCTGCCTGTGTGGCCAGGAGCTCGAGGCCACCCCAGCTGGGTTTCTGGGAGGGCTGGCCGAGCCTGCAGGGCACAGGGGCTCCTCAAACACCAACCTGCACAGCCACGTGGGTCCCAGAGTGAGGCCCCATGTGAGGCTGGCCCTCAGTGGACAGAGACTGGGGCTTGGGCACGGGAGGAGGCGTGGGCCACCAGGCCTCCACACAGGGCCTCCTGCAGGTGTGGCAGCTCCCATGGGGACGGCTCCATGCCCCTTGGCCCACAGCCAGGCACGTGGACCTTGCCTCCCCAGAAGGTGTGCCATGGATAGAGTGGGCGAGCCCCTGTGGTTTCCACCCCATGGTGGGAACTCTGTAGCACTCTCGGGGGAAGTCTGTGCTTGCAGGCCGAAGGCCACCTTCCAAGAAGCTACAGGTCATTCTATATGGTGGCCCAAATTTGGGGAAGGAAGGGAGGAAGGGAGGGAAGGGGGGAGAGCTTCTCTCATTCTGCATTTGGAAACTGTACAGTAGCAGCTGTGCTAGCCCCGTGCTCTGCAAGGAGCTACTGAGCCCTTAAAGAAATGACGTCTGTACCCATCACTGCCACCTGCAGCTTGAGCTCATGCCACCCCTGCAGGTGAGGGGACAGGCTGCCTGGCCAGGCTGGAGCGGCTCTCGGACTCCCCAACTGCAGCCTTCTCAGCGGCTCCGAGCAGACGAGGCCGGACTTGTTTCTGCCCTTGGCAGCCTGCGCCTGTGAGTCTCCGAGTCTCCCGAATCTGTCCTTTGCTGCCAGACCCTGGGTGCCCCTTGACTTGGGTTAGGTCACTGTGCCCACAGTCAGCTTCAGGTGAGACACAAAGTTAGGTAGCCCAGGAGGAAAGCCGTGGTGGGGGGGACGGTGTGACACTGTTGACCCCCAGCCTGGTGTCTTCTCCGTCCCTGTGCTGCTGCCTTGGTGTTGGACCAGCCCAGTCTGACTCCCAGAAGGGAAGACGGAGTGGATCCCCACACCCATCCTGGTGTCGCGGGGCACGTGGTGTCTGCACTCAGTGCTGGGGGAGCCCAGGAGCTGGTCCCCTGTCCTCCAGGAGGCCTGACGGTGGAGCCTGAGGGAGGAGGGGGTGGACTCCTGAAGGTCCTGAGGGAGATCTTGGGCCTGGCCACACCTGCTGCAGGTCAGGGTGCGACGACTCTCGCCCTCCGTCAACGGCCTCCGCTGCGCAGCTTGGTGATGCTCCCTTGCAGCGCGCTGTCAATGGTGGCTGCGCCTCAACTTGTTCTCACAAACATTTCAGGCCCAAATAATAGAAGGTTTCCAATTAAAAGAGATAATCTCCCCTCAGAAGCGAAGTAGTAAGCACAGTGAATAATTTAAAAAGCTTTGGGGATAGAAAGATTTATTCTACCTCCCCATAAGCAACGGGTCGGCGGCTTTGATTAACAATTTAAAAATAGGAGGCAGGAGGTGGGGTGCTGCGAGCCGAGGCCTTTTGTCCATGACTTTTTATCGTTACGGCTTTCCCAAAATGTTGCCATCATATGAAACATCATTTCAATTAGTTCTCTGCAAACCCCCGAGTCATATTCGATTTGTTTTTACTGATTTAGGAAACAGGAACCGGGCAACAGGAAAAAATGTGATTACGGAGAAAAATAACAAATACCCTCAGGCCTTGAGCTGCTGGAAACCAGATCCTTGCACTTGCTTATCTGGCTGCCGTCCAGCTGAGGACACCCTCAGGTCCATCAGGAGGGTGGGGACAGTATGAGAGCTGTCATCTGATCCACGCTGCTCACAGGGTCTGCTTTATAACACGCCTGGGGACAGCTGAGTATTCACTCCCAGCATGGATGCAGAATTGACATTTGAAATTTCAGAGCATGGTCTAAATGGTTCCTCTCTATCCCCGATGAAGAGCCTGGTGGCCCCAGGTGCAATCGGAGCAGCCTGGACTTGAGGGTAACGCTGCCAGTCAGGACTGCGATGCACAGATCTTAGCCCGTTTCCACGGGGACTTCTGGTAATTTCTGGGTGATATCAGCTGGCAGGAAGACGGCCGCTGAGTGATTGCAGTACAGAGAAAAGGCCTCATTTTCTGCAGAAATCCACTATTTCCCAAAGGCCGTGGGATCCATGAGCCTTTGAGGGCACCCCGCTTTCCTTCTGACTTGCCAGCAGCCGGTCCCAGAGCCGGCGTGGCCTCCTGTGTGACTAGCACATGTCCTCCCTTCCCGTCCATCATTAGTTTGGCTAACACTCAAGATCCTCTCAGTGGTCTGCTGGGTCGTTACAGACGGGGCTGGGTGGTTCCCTGGCAGTGTTGGAGAGCGTTGGTACCCGGAGCCACGTCAGGCACCTCAAAGCGCGCAGAGCCGTCTTAGCGGGCAGTGTTTCACGTGTTCCCACACAAACCTGAGTTAGGAAGATGTCAAAGCCCCATTTTCCAGCACCCCCTGGGGCTGCAGGAGGTCAAGAGCTCTTCAGGGATGGCGGGTGCTGAGCTGGGATCCAGACCGAACGCCATCTTCGTTGTCCAAAGCAAGCAGGGCTCCGTCACTGGTGTCAGGAGCGTGTGGGTCCCCAGCGTGGCTGCTGGCCACAGGCTCACTGACCCCTGAAGTCCTCCAGAGGCTCTAGGCGTCCTATGCTCTCGGTGCACCCACCATGCCAAGAAGGAGACAGAGGTCCCAGAAGAGAACAAGTCAACCTGGCCCAGCAGGTGTCGGAGCTTCCCGGCAGCACTGAAAGGCACGGCCCAGGGTGCGCTGGCATCTGCGAGGCTGGAGAATATCCATCCTCAAACAGCGGCTCCCAGAACAGGCTGGGCCGAGGCGGGGATCCCTTCTGACAATCCAGAGCTCTCCTAAAGACACCCCACGTGAGGAGGGGGCATCTCTCTTCTCTGAAAATGCTGAGCTGGGTGCCTGGGGCTGTGTGACTCAGGTGTGTGCCCCAGGGGCCCTGGCTTGCCAGCGGGTGGGGTGCCCTTCCTCTCCCTGCCTCTGCACCCCTCTTGCCAGTCGCTCTCCGCCTTGTTGCTGTGTGCGAGTCATTCTTCATGAGCACAGATGTTCATCCGGGCACACGTGCCTTTGCACAAACGTGCACACAACCCAAGTCTCCTCTGGGCCTCTCCTTCACAACATGGGCTCAGGGTGACCCGTGTTTGCGTCTAAAGCCACCATGTAAAATACTGAATCTGCCTGGTGACCAGGAAACATACGAAGACACTCATGAATCCAAGCTGGCGCAGAAGCTGACTCTACCACACCCCTGCTGCCCCTGAAACCTGCGAAGAAAGAGAGGACTCTGGGGAGCCTGCTCCTGAGGAAGAGAGGACTCTGGGAGCCTGCTCCTGAGGAAGAGAGGACTCTGGGAGCCTGCTCCTGAGGAAGAGAGGACTCTGGGGAGTCTGCTCCTGAGGAAGAGAGGACTCTGGGGAGCCTGCTCCTGAGGAAGAGAGGACTCTGGGAGCCTGCTCCTGAGGAAGAGAGGACGCTGGGGAGCCTGCTCCTGAGGAAGAGAGGACTCTGGGAGCCTGCTCCTGAGGAAGAGAGGACTCTGGGGAGCCTGCTCCTGAGGAAGAGAGGACTCTGGGGAGTTGTCTCCTGAGGAAGAGAGGACTCTGGGGAGCCTGCTGCTGAGGAAGAGAGGACTCTGGGGAGCGTGCTCCTGAGGAAGAGAGGACTCTGGGGAGTCTGCTCCTGAGGAAGAGAGGACTCTGGGGAGCCTGCTCCTGAGGAAGAGAGGACTCTGGGGAGTTGTCTCCTGAGGAAGAGAGGACTCTGGGGAGCCTGCTGCTGAGGAAGAGAGGACTCTGGGGAGCGTGCTCCTGAGGAAGAGAGGACTCTGGGGAGTCTGCTCCTGAGGAAGAGAGGACTCTGGGGAGTTGTCTCCTGAGGAAGAGAGGACTCTGGGGAGCCTGCTCCTGAGGAAGAGAGGACTTGGGGAGCCTGCTCCTGAGGAAGAGAGGACTCTGGGGAGCCTGCTCCTGAGGAAGAGAGGACTCTGGGGAGCCTGCTCCTGAGGAAGAGAGGACTCTGGGGAGGCTGCTCCTGAGGAAGAGAGGACTCTGGGGAGGCTGCTACTGAGGAAGAGAGGACTCTGGGGAGGCTGCTCCTGAGGAAGAGAGGACTCTGGGGAGTTGCCTCCTGAGGAAGAGAGGACTCTGGGGAGTTGTCTCCTGAGGAAGAGAAGACTCTGGGGATTCTGCTCCTGAGGAAGAGAGGACTCTGGGAGTCTGCTCCTGAGGAAGAGAGGACTCTGGGGAGCCTGCTCCTGAGGAAGAGAGGACTCTGGGGAGCCTGCTCCTGAGGAAGAGAGGACTCTGGGGAGTTGTCTCCTGAGGAAGAGAGGACTCTGGGGAGCCTGCTGCTGAGGAAGAGAGGACTCTGGGGAGCCTGCTCCTGAGGAAGAGAGGACTCTGGGGAGCCTGCTCCTGAGAAAGAGAGGACTCTGGGGAGCCTGCTCCTGAGGAAGAGAGGACTCTGGGGAGCCTGCTCCTGAGGAAGAGAGCACTCTGGGGAGCCTGCTCCTGAGGAAGAGAGGACTCTGGGAGCCTGCTCCTGAGGAAGAGAGGACTCTGGGGAGCCTGCTCCTGAGGAAGAGAGGACTCTGGGGAGCCTGCTTCTGAGGATTAGAGGACTCTGGGGAGCCTGCTCCTGAGGAAGAGAGGACTCTGGGGAGCCTGCTCCTGAGGAAGAGAGGACTCTGGGGAGCCTGCTCCTGAGGAAGAGAGGACTCTGGGGAGCCTGCTGCTGAGGAAGAGAGGACTCTGGGGAGCCTGCTGATGAGGAAGAGAGGACTCTGGGGAGCCTGCTGATGAGGAAGAGAGGACTCTGGGGAGCCTGCTCCTGAGGAAGAGAGGACTCTGGGGAGCCTGCTCCTGAGGAAGAGAGGACTCTGGGGAGTCTGCTCCTGAGGAAGAGAGGACTCTGGGGAGCCTGCTGATGAGGAAGAGAGGACTCTGGGGAGTCTGCTCCTGAGGAAGAGAGGACTCTGGGGAGCCTGCTCCTGAGGAAGAGAGGACTCTGGGGAGTTGTCTCCTGAGGAAGAGAGGACTCTGGGGAGCCTGCTCCTGAGGAAGAGAGGACTCTGGGGAGCGTGCTCCTGAGGAAGAGAGGACTCTGGGGAGTCTACTCCTGAGGAAGAGAGGACTCTGGGGAGTTGTCTCCTGAGGAAGAGAGGACTCTGGGGAGCCTGCTCCTGAGGAAGAGAGGACTCTGGGGAGTCTGCTTCTGAGGAAGAGAGGACTCTGGGGAGCGTGCTCCTGAGGAAGAGAGGACTCTGGGGAGTTGTCTCCTGAGGAAGAGAGGACTCTGGGGAGCCTGCTGCTGAGGAAGAGAGGACTCTGGGGAGCGTGCTCCTGAGGAAGAGAGGACTCTGGGGAGCCTGCTCCTGAGGAAGAGAGGACTCTGGGGAGTTGTCTCCTGAGGAAGAGAGGACTCTGGGTAGCCTGCTCCTGAGGAAGAGAGGACTCGGGGAGCCTGCTCCTGAGGAAGAGAGGACTCTGGGGAGCCTGCTCCTGAGGAAGAGAGGACTCTGGGGAGGCTGCTCCTGAGGAAGAGAGGACTCTGGGGAGGCTGCTCCTGAGGAAGAGAGGACTCTGGGGAGGCTGCTCCTGAGGAAGAGAGGACTCTGGGGAGTTGCCTCCTGAGGAAGAGAGGACTCTGGGGAGTTGTCTCCTGAGGAAGAGAAGACTCTGGGGAGTCTGCTCCTGAGGAAGAAAGGACTCTGGGAGTCTGCTCCTGAGGACGAGAGGACTCTGGGGAGCCTGCTCCTGAGGAAGAGAGGACTCTGGGGAGCCTGCTCCTGAGGAAGAGAGGACTCTGGGAGTCTGCTCCTGAGGAAGAGAGGACTCTGGGGAGTTGTCTCCTGAGGAAGAGAGGACTCTGGGGAGCCTGCTGCTGAGGAAGAGAGGACTCTGGGGAGCCTGCTCCTGAGGAAGAGAGGACTCTGGGGAGTCTGCTCCTGAGAAAGAGAGGACTCTGGGGAGCCTGCTCCTGAGGAAGAGAGGACTCTGGGGAGCCTGCTCCTGAGGAAGAGAGCACTCTGGGGAGCCTGCTCCTGAGGAAGAGAGGACTCTGGGGAGTCTGCTCCTGAGGAAGAGAGGACTCTGGGGAGCGTGCTGCTGAGGAAGAGAGGACTCTGGGGAGCCTGCTGATGAGGAAGAGAGGACTCTGGGGAGCCTGCTCCTGAGGAAGAGAGGACTCTGGGGAGCCTGCTGATGAGGAAGAGAGGACTCTGGGGAGTCTGCTCCTGAGGAAGAGAGGACTCTGGGGAGCCTGCTCCTGAGGAAGAGAGGACTCTAGGAAGGGCATCCTGTCTAGATTCCCTTCAACTTCCCTTCCACCAGCACTGTCCTCCCCTGACACATTTGGGGTCCATGACTCCAGTGTCCCAGTGATCACAACCTCCTCAGGGTTGTCTGTTTCCTTCACAGGTGACCTTGGCATGAAGACTGAGCCTTTGGTCCATGCTGGTCTTTCCCCCTAGCTTAGCTGGTGATGGCCGCCTGCATTGCCTTTGCTGCTGCTCACCGAGGGAGCGGCCTCCTTTGTCTCCAGAACCATGAGGTGGAGGTCTCCTACACGGGGGCTGGGGATGATGGGCTCTGGTTCTAGTGACAGTTACTGTGTCTCTCCTGCCTGGTGGCATGTTCTGTTTTATCCTATGCTCCTTGGGAGATGAAATCATCAGATGAGAAATTCAAAGCCACAACTGGACAGGACAATTCATAAATGTAGGAGAGCGCTGTTCCACCTGCTCTGGAGACAGGGAGGGCTCCTGACCTGCAGCAGGTGTGGCTCCTCTGCTTACACCCATGAACAAGGCAGCCAAGCACCGGGGAGACGGTTCTAAACCTAACAGCTCTCATCTGTCCTCTTTCCAGAGACTACAAAATGGACCATACGTCCTTGAAGTTCCCTGTGGTTTGTAAACAAATAGCAAGGATGTGCCTGTCTTTAAAGAAGGTTAGCACAGCCTCCCTGATGTGCCTAGGTATCCGTCCCTGATCCAACTGTATGTGAATCCATTTCAGTTGGTTTTGCTCTCACTTCACCAACAAGACTGGTCTCCAGACAGGTGGCAGTCCAAGTCAGGTGACCTTAATTTTCTTAATTTTGGTCCAGCTGGCCCAGAAAGTCAGGCTTTGCTGAATCCCCCTGTCTAAAATGTGGCGATAATAGAAAAGACATAAAATGGAGAAAGTTAAAAAGACAGTCCAGGGCTCAGAAGCAAGACAAACTGTGCTTTGAGAATCGGAAATAGCAGTGGGCAGGGCTGAAGCCAGAGGCAGAGTGGCCTCCTGGCAGGAGGGTGGCGGTGGCAACCAGGACTTGGCTCACACAGCCACAAGTGGTACCTGCACCCATGAGAGAGTGCAGCAGGCTCTCTCAGAAATCAGTACTATGTCAATTAAATCCATTTAAGTCAATTAGGCCAAGTGGTAGAGCCAGCATCTGGATGGGCCAGGACTAGACACCCCACACTGCTGGCAGCCTCCTGTGGCCTTGGGCATGGCAAGCAAGTGCCAAAGGAGGCAGGAAGACAGGGAAGCAGGACAACCCAAGCCAAACAAGGCCACTCACAGCTGAGACTGCCCCTGGCATAAGCCCAGCCTCGATTCACGGATGAGACCCTGAACCGCCCTCCAAGATCGGGTTCTGGATTGAGGATCCAGAGAAATTTCAGTGCTTCAACGAGGGTGAGAAGGAAAGAGAAATGAACAGCAGAGCAACAGAACAGCAGGACCAACCAGTGAAAGGGTTCCAAAATTCAGAACGTGTAAGGAGCACCAGTTCTCACGAATGCAGCCGACAGAGCCAGTCGTTACAACAACGACCTACTCTAGATGAAAATGACTCTATGAAAGTGACCAAAGTACCTTAAAGTCATTATATGTAGGATGTTCAAAAAGTTAATGAGTGCACTTAATGTTCATGAAAATTAAACAAAGCAGAAAGAATGAAATAAGAACAAATAGGTGCAAAAAAAGGATCCAATAATAAATCTCAGAAATCAGTATTCTAGTCAATTAGATTTAAATCCGTAGATTTATCAGTTCTGTGCTAAATGCAATTAGAGAGGAATATAAATCAGGGCTATTATAGTCAGATAAAGCTAACAAAGGAAAATAGATAATTAAGAGTCAAAAAAATTTTTTTAACCAGGGATTAAACTTGGAGGTGTTTAACCACTGAGCCACATTCCCAGCCCATTTATTTTTTATTTTTATTTTGAGACAAGGTCTCACTAAGTTGTTGAGGCTGGCTTTGGACTTGCAATCCTGCCTCAGCCTCCCAAGTCCCTGGGATTATAGGCACATGTCCCTATGCATGCCCAAGCTCAGATTCTAAGTTTAAAAGAATTCCAGAAAGAAACAAGTGCAGGAGATGAAGGAGAAACAACGTTAAAATCTAGTATCTGAGAAGTCTCCAGATTTGATTTAAAATGTTCTTCTTCAAGTACTGAGCAGGGGGAAAAATAAACCCATATTTAACTAGTCATAGTAATAATGCAGATCTAGAATGAAGAAATTTATTTAAAATCACTAGGAAGAAAGGGATATTAACCCCAGAATGATTAGAATGATAAAGAATTTATCTCTCATCATCAACCAGAGATATTAAAGGACAATGGAGTGGTAATTTCGAAATGCTATTGTAAAGTTATTGTCGACTTTGAATTTTATACCCAGCTAAACTATTGTTAGAAATTTATAGATTGTCAGTTGTTCAAATTTTTCCTTTGCACCACACCTATCTCTGACTTCACTCTGGCTGAGTTATCTGTCCCTATTCCATTAACTTGAGGCCTGGTCCTGTGGTTTGTTTTGACCAATGGAAACTGGAAGGAAATTGAGGTGTGCCAGTTCTGAGCAAAAGACTGCAAGAAACATTGTGTTTTCCCTCCGCCTTGGGAAGAGCATGCCCCAAGAAACGGGTACTCCTTTCGTCTAAATCCTTGTAGCAGCTTTTAGGATTATTAAGTTGCATTGTTATGGGCCAGGCTATAGGGGCAATGACCAAACAGACTCCATTCTGCCCTGAGACTCCATGTCATATAAGAAATGCCCCTCCCCTGGGAACACCCCCCTCTGTGCCCACCAATAGTTGCTTAGCATCAACATGTTTGACAACACTAAATGGCAATGCTAATGCAATGTAAACTTGCTCTCTTTTTGGTTCCCATTTTTCTGGGACAATGTACCCTGTCAGAGAATGATCATGTAGATGTTAATAACCATTCTTTAACTTGTACTCAACTACGGAATTTTGACCCACTCCCCCTTGTGCTTATGATTTTAGATCTCATGACGTTTGTTTATGGTTTTGAATCATAGCATCAGCCACTTACGATTAATATGTTTTTGGAATATAAAATGTGGACTCAAACCCCAGAAGGGGGTCACAGGGTATAGACTTGTAGCCTGCCCCTTGGCCCACAGCTGGTGGGTCGGGTCCACTGGCTGGTGAATAAAGATGGTTCCGTCTCCTGCTTTAAGATGGACTGGATGATTTATTGCATTCTTGCCATAACAGCATAACTTCAATTAAAAAAAAAAACTTAAGTATTGAAAGCTCGTCACTTTCCAACCATGCTTCTGTGTTCTGCTCTTGATGCCCTGGCACCTGCTGGGTCCAGGGTAGGAGCTTTTCCCCACACCAGGGTTTAGTCAGGTCAGGTTGGCAGCCTGTCAGAAATCTGCCACGGTGGAGTCTTTACAGGTCAGAATCCGACGGTGCCACCAGTCAGAGACTGATATGTTATTTTGTTGACAGCCTAGATGAAAGGGTGGTGGAAAATGCTAACTGTGCAGATTAAACATGAAGATATGTAGCTATTACATTGACTTGCACACATAATGTAGAAATATTATTCTAGCACTCAAAACTGGTATCTAATTCAGCAAAGGAGTTTCTCATTGATAGTTTAAAATTAGAACAAATAATAACATAATTCCTACTTTTTGATCTTTTCCAGAAAAACCAGAAACATTTGGAGACGTTTTTAAAATTTTCCTCAAATTGCGGGTTATGGCGGAACACGCCTGTGATCCCAGCAGCTCGGGAGGCTGAGACGTGAGGACCATAAGTCCAAAGACAGCTTTAGCAACTAAGCAAAGCCCTAAGCGAGTTAGTGAGACACTGTCTCAAAAAATAAAAGGGTTAGGGATGTGGCTCAGTGGTTAAGCACTCCTGGGTTCAATCCCTGGTACCAGGGAAAAAAAAAGAAAGAAAATTTTCTAAGCTTAACTAGGAAGCACATGATATCTGCATTTAAAATGTGTAAGTCATTTTAATGATCCCACCTATGTTTTGACTTTATCACTGCTGTTTTCAAAATATTGCTGAAGAGAATTTGTCAGAAGATCATTAGGAGACTATTTCTCCATGCCTTCCCCTAAGCCTGGGTCCCCTGAGATCCTGGGAACATGGCTCAAGAGGGACAGGCCAGTGTCCTTCCTTACATGTGACAGACATTGAGTGGAGGGACAGCACAGAGATGATGTGGGAAGCTGGGATGACGTGGGGGAAAGGCAGTGACACTGAGAAGAACTTCAGTCTCCTGGACACACGCCCCCCCATCGCTGGCCTGTTGAGTGAATGCACAAGGCCGGCCAGGCGTGGCCAAGAGGGCCGGCTCCCTGCTGCTGCCGCCCCAGCTTCCCACCACCCCCTCGGCCTCTATTCCCATTCCTCCCTCCAGAAAACAGTCACCGTGTTCTGCTTGGACAGTTGTCCTGCAGGGACGGGCAGGAAAGGAGCTCGCAGTCTGTGTGCATGCGTGTGTGGTGCGTGTGCATGAAGGTGCACGTGTGGTGCGTGTGCATGAAGGTGCACGTGTGGTATGTGTGCCGTGTGCACACCTGCTGTCAGCAGGGGTCATTTTAGATGTCCCTGCCTGCGTGTCATCCCTAGGCCTCTGACGGAGGGAAAGGATGACAAAGTCCATGCGAGAGCTATGTGGGAGGTTAGGGCCACCTCTCCTTCTCACTGTGCACGTGGGTACTCCAGAACTAGGAGGGCTATCTACCCGTGTCAGCCCTCGTCCTGTCTAGTGGGCAAGTGCTGGCACCTGTGTTTCTTAAGAAGTATAAGAAGGGTTCTGCCGTTGGCCGTGTGCACCTGGGCCGTCTCTGACCCTAAGGGACATGGCATGCTTGGGTAAAGTGGGGCCTGGCTGCACAGCCATTCCAGGTCAGAGAGCTGCAAATGACCCCTGCATGTGGGGAGTTTCCTGGAGGGGTGCCAGAGCCTGAGACTGTGGAGGCAGGGAGCATGCCTCGGCCACCTTTCCTATAGGTTCTCCTAAAGGCTGTGAGGGCGCCTGTTCTGCAGGTAGATGCAGCCGAGAGGCGCGTTCAGTGGTCTGTGCCCCCAGCTCACCCAGGAGGCTGTGAAGTACACAGCAGGAGTGTTGTCTTGGCCCCCTGCGCTGGCCGAGCTGCTGGGCATCCCTGGCTGAGTCTCAATCCCAGTGGCTGGAGGCTGTCAGTCGACCTTCCATCTCCATCTCCCTGAAGACTTTTAGAGGCCTTCTCAGAGTCAGCTGGACGCTGCTCACGCTAATGCTATGAGGCCGGAGGGGAATCTTTGTCACTCAAAGGGCAGGTGGGTGCTGAGACCAGTGTCCACCAGGCCACACTCTGGACGGGGTCTGGAAGCAGGCTGGAGACCCCCAAGAAGAAGAAGTGTCCCACAAAGCAGAGAACCTTATTTTCAGGCCCCTGCTCTCTGACAAGGCGTGGCCCCACTCCCCAATGGTAGAGCTAATCTCAGCCACTGAGCTTGGCCCCGGGGGAGGCCCAGACTCACTCAGCTGAAACCTCAGGGGAGTTCTCAGACAGCTCCACTGCAGCAAGACCCTCCCCTCTTCCCAGGCAGAGGCCCAGGACCCTCTAAAGCATCTCAGGAGCTCTGGGTCTCACCAGGCCTTCAGCATCTGCATCTCCACTCTGCGGGGCCCAGGACCCGGGCCCAGGACCCGGGCCCCTCCAGGACACTGCTCAGCAGAGCACAGTGACAGCTCGAGGTGGGGCTCAGAGGTGGTGAACTGAGTGGAGCCACTACCCCAGGCTGCAGGTGTGGCCCGGGGCATGTTCCCTGGAAACCCATGTTTCTGTCTCCTCAGCACATTCTCTTCTGATGATCAGAGCGTCCACACAGAACCCGCCACTGGGCACAGAGCAGCCACGAGACAGGCCGAGCGCTGAGAGAGAGGTTCTGGCTCCCAGGAACAGAACATATCCTAACAAAGGGACACGCCTGCAAGGAGGGCACTCTCCGGGTTGGCTGGGGAGAGACAGATGTGATGTGAGCTGGGAAAAGACTCCTATTTAGCAAGCTAACTCCATCACACTCGGCACATAAAACTAATTTCAGTTGAGTGCCTAACTAATAACTCCCCAGATTGCGCACTTACTGAATTCATTTTC
Organism: Ictidomys tridecemlineatus; assembly: GCF_052094955.1. Taxonomy (NCBI): domain Eukaryota; kingdom Metazoa; phylum Chordata; class Mammalia; order Rodentia; family Sciuridae; genus Ictidomys; species Ictidomys tridecemlineatus. Next base: position 1,540,444 of record NC_135477.1, on the reverse strand, counting down.
ATATTTTCACTGGGGAAGTGCGGGGCTTTGTTATCTCTGCAGATCTGAGGATCAGATGTGGTGGTTGTTCTAGTCTCCGAGGCTCCGCCACTCAAGAGCTTCCATCCCCTTCTCACAGTAGCAGGCTGGTGGCACATAGCCGAGGCCAGTGCGGAAGTGGCTGGACGGCTCCTTGTGACGTGGCTTCCACTGAATCGTTTGATATTTATTTCCCATGTGGATTGGGGGGGCCTCCAAAACTTGTTTATAGCTTTCACAAAAGAAGGAGGAAGAGGAAAAGAGTCTAAGTGGACACCGTGTCCCCATCTGAGGTGCTCCAGCACATGTGGGAAGAGGACGTGGATCTTTCTCGTCCAGCTCTTCAGTTTACAGGAGAGGGCAGACTCAGGAGTGAGCAGCTAGCCCCAGACTCAGGAGTGAGCAGCTAGCCCCAGACTCAGGAGTGAGCAGCTAGCCCAAGCAGAAGGTGTCTTGCCCTGGGGCCGGCACTGGCCCTGACGGGGCAGTCAAAGCCTTTCCTGTTGACCGTCATCCAGCCCAATGCCACCCTAGAGGTTGGTGACCCAGCCCCTCCCGCCAGCTCTGGTGCACCCTACAGGCTCCGCCCAGCCACTGCACTGGGTCCTGGGTGGTCTCTGATGCACGACGTGATCTCTCCAGTGCTGACCACCACCCCCTCCTTGCTGCCTTGCCGTGGGCCTTCAGGACCCCTGGTCCTCTCGTCCACCTCCCACCTCTCACCTCTGCTCAGGACCCTCTCCACCAATCTCCCTTCCAGATGAGGCTCCTCTGAACCTGCCCCCTCCTCAGGCCAACCCCACACCCTCGGAGCCCAGACTCCACTGCAGGCCGGCAGTCTGTCCCTACCCTCCCACTCACACCTCTCTGAAACGCCGGGATGTGAGCAACTGAAGTGCCCAGTCACCAGGACTCCTTCCAGGACACCCCTCCTCATCAGCCTCATTTAACATTGTGGAATGCCGTCAGGGTGCCCACACTGGCAGCTCTGGCCCAGTGGGACCATGAGTGACAGATGGACTGCACCCTGCTGGGGTAAACAGCATCTCCATCGCGCCCACGGTGCCTGTTTCCTCACACCCTGCACACCCGGGCTGCAGCGTGTCCACGGAGTCCGTCTCCACCACAGCTCTCCCTCCAGGTCCCCGACCCTCACCCACCACCTGGGCTGGCCACCTTCATTGCCTCCCAGGCTCTCTCTGCCTCCCTCCCATCTCTACAGCCACCAAAGAAACTCTCCAAAGAGGAAACTGGCTCATATCCTCCACGAAGCCCTATCTGGCCTCTGGCCTTTGAATGCAACCCACTCCTGCCTGCCTCCCACCCTCCCACCCTCTGCACACAGCCACATGGACTCCCCCATAGAGCCTCAGCCTGGCCTGCCTCTGGCTCTGCCTGAAATGTCCCCCTCCATCCTCTGGCTGCCCTGCTACTCTTGCATCTCAGGTGAGGCCACCCCGTGCTCTTCCATAGCATCCCTGGTCACCATCGATGGGTGGGGGGGCCTCCCTCAGCAGAAGGCAGCCGGGGCCCTGACATGGCTCCTGGGGAGCTGAGCCACTCCTCCCAGGATCTAACAGCTTCTGAAGGCTGCTTTTCCCAAGGAAAGTGCTGGAAGCGCAGGACTCTGAGCCTTAGTCAGCAGGTCACACTCAGATGAACCAAGCTTTGACTTGCAAACAACAGGTAGCCTTTCCTCCTCCGGGGACCAGGAGTAATGAGGATCCTGGCAGGCGGCTGCTCCGGCACTGGGTGCAATGAAGCACACTCCACTTGGTTGTGAAACACAGGTGACCAGATCTGTTGGATCTGTGGATCTGACAGTGGTAGTCCAGTAGTGATCCCAAAGGAAGGACATTTGGTGGACAGAGCTCTCTGCAGGAGAGAAGTGGGCTTGCCTGCCCATCAGCCATGTAGGCTTGGTGTCCACGCATGGTCCACCTTGAGGCTAGTGCCTGCCTTACCAGCAAAAAAGGGCCACCTTTATGGAAGCCCACTTGGGTCCTGGGCACTGAGTGAACCCTTTCTTTGGATCACAGACTTCTGGGTAGATGCCCACTGAGGCCCTATTATGGAGAGCCTCCGATGTGAGGCTAAGGGTCACGTGACCTATCAGAAGGCAATAGGCTTCCTGAACCCTCGCGAAGGCAAGCCAACACCTTTAGACGTGACCAGGCGCAGGCCCAGGCAAGGCCTGGTGTCAGCAGAAGGTTTGTGATCCATCTCAAGAGTTGGTTTGCTTCCCTCCTCCTTCCACTTCCTCCTTGTCCTGAGAGTTCATAGTGTAATGAGTGTCTGGAGAACTCTCTGGCTTCATACACAGTAAGGAATCTGCAGGTGAATGGCTTCCTATAACCTCCAATTTCTGCTGCAAATCCCCAGACATCTGTTATTTATTTTATGTTTCTAAACGTTCCAATAAAAACCTGCATTTCAAGCATCAAGACGGTGACCACAGAAATGTACTGTCTAAAAGAAAGTGACACAGGCCCCTCCCGGAGCCATTCTTGTGCCTTTGCTGAAGATGCAGGGGAAGGTGAGCCCTGGAGAGAGGTTCCTCAACCCCCTCCCCAGGAGGCCTCCATGAACAGAGAGGGCCCACTGTGGTCAGGGTAGAGGACAGAGGATGGCCAGCTGAGAGAGGGAAGGTGGGGCTGCTCTAGGGGCAGCACCTGGTGCAGGGTGACCCCCTCCGAGGGCCCACGTGTAGCAGAATGGGCAGCAGCACCCAGACTCCCAGAGACTGGGAGGCAGGCAGGTCCTGGGCGTGTGCCAGCTGGTTACAGTGGGCACCACAGACCTGTGGCCAGAGCCCAGCCTGCACCCTGGAGTGTCCTTAGGATGAAGTAAACAAATGGCGCAATGCCAGAATCAGGAAGGAGGAGTCACCAGGAACCTGCTTGTGGGAGGTGTTTGGAGTCCCCAAAGGTCCTCGGGGGATGAGGAACAGTGCAGGGCTCAGGTCACACTGTCCCAGACAGCACCGGGTCCCCCCCTGCCCTTGCCCTGCCCTTGCCCTGCCCTTGCCCTGCCCTTGCCCTGCCCCTGCCCTGTCGCTGCCCAACCTCCTCCTGGGTTTCCAGCACGAGGCTCTGACAGGTCAGAACTGGGCGCCTCCAGCACCTCCACCTGGCCGACGTCAGGGTCCAATCGTCCACACCACGATCAGACCTTCACCTTCGACAGCCTCCCCATGGGACCTGGAGGCCCCCGAGGTGAGCTCGGGACCAGGGTGAGGGAGGTGAATCCCGGGCAAGAGAAGGGAAGAGCAGTAGATGTTTGCCCTCGAGCAGGATGTGTCGTCGGTGGTGAGACGTCCTGTACCAGCGTTGCTGTGATGAGGCGTGTGTCCGATCAGGAACTTGCCGTGCGGATGATGCCGCTAGAGTGTTCCAAACGGACCTGGGAGAAAGACCTTGTGCAGACCGTGGTCCCCAGGTCACTTACCTGGGAAAGCGCGGCTCGTGTGGAGCTGAGGAAGTAAATATCACTTCTTTTATGGCCATGTCTGGTCAAAAATCCTGCCCTATGATAGCAGTGAGCATCATGTGTATGTTAATAATTATTATAACCTGGCAATTTCCAGGCAGTAATGTATTTTATAATTAGATAATAAGTCGCAATCTTTGTTGAGAATGAGATAACTTGAGATTTTTTTAAATCTAGTACAGCAAGAAAATATCTGTATTTTGTCTGTAAACTACTGTTTATTTCCTCACAAGAAAAGCCAAAATGGCTTTAATGGAAGATTCTGACTGTCTGGTTAGTACAGCACCAGGCTGTGCTGCACTCCATGGTGGCTGGTCTTTCGCCCTCCTGCTCTGAGGCGGCCTGTTCTGTCTGTCTCCACAGCCCTGGGCACCGTCCTCTCCCCAGCATTCACAGCACGGCCAGTGAGTGAGGGTGTGGCCTGCTCCTGACGCCTCCTGGTCCAGGCCGCCACTGGCTCCTGTGAGGACCTCCACTGCTGGTGAGTACGGGCACCTAGGCCAGCGCTCCCCAAAGCCCTCGCCCCAGCAGACCACCCAGCAGGCATGGCTCATCAATTCTGGATTTCTATAAAAAGATCTATTACAATATTATTCAATATCAGAAGTTATTGAATAGTTTTTAAATAAGCAAAAACAATTTCTTATCACTTTTACTGACATGGGGCAGCAGATGTGCCTCTGCCGGGTATTCCGAGTGTGCGATCAGACACCAGTGTGAGGGGAACAGCAGCCTGAGATCACGGCAGCTCCAGCTAAGTCTGAAAATACAGCACGCGGTCCTTCCCAAAGAGTGTGTGAAGTCCCGCGTGCCCAGACAGGGCCACAGTGCTGCTGTGGCCCGCCTTCCCACGACCGGCCTCTCTGGTCCTCCTCGCCAACCCACAGAGCAGCGTCCACACAGGCCCTGCAGAGGCTGTGAGCCCACCGCACAGGCGTGGGCCTCAGCCCCAAGTCAGGCACACACACTGGACTGGGCATCTCGGAGTAAGGAAGGAACACCAGCTCAGTTCCTGTCTGCCCGCCAGGAAGGCGTCTGTGGGCAGATCTGGCCAGTGAGCCACTTCTGCACCCTGGTCCCCGCTGTGGCCTGGACTCACGTTTCCTCGAGTGCGTAGCAAGGGAAACACGAACAGCACACCACACAGAGACTCTGTGCTCAAGGCATGAACCCTGGAGCGGGCCCTCACCACCAGGAGCTCATGCGACCCCCTGCAGCACCCCCTAACCTGTAAGCTCAGGGTGATTGTCACAAAAATACTTAGAGTCCTGTGAAAACATAGTCCACAAATAGACATTTCACTTCACGAAACACGTGAAGAATGCTTTCCATCTGTTTTTTTTTTTTTCCTTTGACAATGCCTGCCCACCTGCAGATCCCCGTAGTCTGGGACCCTTCAATTCCACCGTCTCAGTTCTTAGCTAGGTCAAGGAGAGACTGAGAGGCCGAGTACCACCCTCCACCAACACTGCTTTCCCCATGATACTAATCAATTCTAGAAAGCTCCAAAGGACTTTTAGACACTGGTTTTGGTATTCTACTGACATCCATCTCACAAAAATGGAACTTGAAAAGTTCAGAAACAAATTCATGATGCAGTGATGTATCTAAATAAACTTGGGTATTTTAAGTGCACAAATTACATTCAGTTTGTAAGATTCTTGTTAAATAGTGGATGCTAAAAAATATGTTGATTACATTGAAGAAGAAAGTAAAATGGAGATCACTAGAGGCCTGGGAGAGTGGGAAAAATAGGGGGTAATGAGGACCAAAGTCCAGCTAGACACAAAGTAACTCTGACGTCCCAGAGTGCAGGAGGGCAACGGCGCCTATGCAAGTCCTTGCGCACATGGACATGGTACTTGAGGACATGGATGTGCCGATGGCCCTGCCTGGGGCTCCTAGGCTGTGCACAGGTTTGAATTACAACATTGTACCCTGGAAGTAGGTACAAATAGCATCTGTTGATTAGAATGAAGTTTAAAAAAATAAAGGACACCGAGTACAACCATCCTAGGATCCTGAGAGTGGAAGCCAAGCAGCGGGTTTCTGTTTCCCTACTCTCTACTTCCTATGAAGGTCACTATGCCATTCGTAACTTATATTCAAAACTGAGTGTGTAAAAAAGAACTGATTTTGTAGAGTCATTCATTTGTTGTTACCTGGGATTTTCTGTTTGGCTCAGCCGTATTTGAGAAGAGCATCACCATGTGGGAGAGCATGGGGGGACCTCCCTCTTCAGTGTCCCCTTGACCACCACCTTGATCAGTCGGTGACTCTGGACACCAGGATGCGTACCCACTACTGCAAAGTAGTTTTAAAATCAGAGGCAAAAATTGCCCTTAATGCCTTTCACTAATAAGCAATAGAAATTTAAAATCAGACAAAATTAAGACCGGAGCTGACAAAGAGTGGCAGAGGCAAGGAAGCTCGATGAATTCAGCAACTAAAGAGGCCTCAAGGTGGACGGCAAACCCGCAGCAGGCACCACAGCTGGACAAGTGCTTAGGTGTAGAAGCTTCGCAGACCTGCAGGGTCATGGCCGGGGACGGGGAAGGGGACGGGGATGGGGACGGGGACTGGGAGGGCCCAGGGAGACATGTGCCACCTGGAGCCATCTGCAATAACTCAGAGGCAAAGACTGAGCATCGGCCCAAGGATTCCTCCAATCACTGTCCCCTCAAGATTGCCCCCCAAAACCTTGCTGGACACCAGGCTGGTCAGGGAGATTTTGATGTTGCTCTTTCTTGTTGGGCTCAGATTCCATGGTTCTTCTAGGAGTGAATTTAATGTTGAGTTAGAAATGTCTGAAGCTTCAGCCCACCTCCCTCCCAGATCAGAAAAGTATCTGTCCACTGGGCTGACCTCAGTGATGACCACGGTGAGCTCCACCAGCTCAGACCACTCTATGGAGCAGGAATGACCGCCTGCCGCCACCTGGGGAGGAGCTGAAAGGAGAGCCAGGCCTCCATCTCCCTTCCTTCAGGGCGGTGCCCAGACCACATGGGGGAGACCCAAGACACCAGGAAGCCGCAGGACTCTCCCAGGTCAAGGGACGCAGGGAGCAGGTACGGCGAGGAATTCGCAGAACAGGAGGCGCAGTGGGTGGCAGTAGGAGTGACTGAGCAGACACTGTGAACCCAGGACACGGTGTCTGGAAGCTCAAGCCCACGATGGCTTCCTGCAGAGAGACCCGCAGAAGCAGAGAGTCGGCAGAAGGGATCGAAGCTTCAGAAGAGAGAAAACCTGCCGCACACAGAGTGAAGCGTCCAGGGCAGCCTTGGTGGGCTATGAGGCGCAGACACCGAGGGCCACAGACGGCAGCAGAACAGACGTGTGTGTGAACAAGGGGCAGGAAACACACAGGAAGAGCCCCAGAGAGGACGTGTTCCAACCAACCCCACGATGGGGATGGGCAGAGGGATTAGGGATCAGTCGGGAGAACTCCCCGTCGCCAAAGCTGGGGCGATTTGAGCAGGAAAATCAATAGGACCACCCCGTTATAACCAGAGTATAAAACGGATACCCAGGAGCCACCCAGACAGTAATCAGTGATGAAGTGAATAAGCAGATCAATTGGAGAGAGCAACTGTGTCCTGTGTGGAAGGCCCTCGGGGGTCCCTGGCTCCTCAAGGGTGGGCTGTGCCTAAGTGACTCCCCGAAGGACAGCAGTTTGCAAGTGGAGGGAAGAGACAGTAGCCACCTGCAGAAACCGACCGACCCCCCTCACTCTGGACCAAGACAGCATGGGCAGGGAGGAGTCAGGACAGCGGGGACACCAGGGACCTCGTCCTCGCGGTCTTCCTCTAGACACACTGCCCGGCCTGACCACTGCAGGGAGCTCCAAGGATACCTGACCAGTCCAAGGTCGCCATGAACAAGGTGGACCTGAGAGCGTCACCACCAAGAGGAGACCATGGGGACAGGACAGCGGATGCACCACCAACTCCAGATGGGCTCCTGGGGCAGACAGGATGGCACTGTATGGGGAGACTAGTAACAATGTGTCGAGAGACTAGTAACAATGTATCGAGACCTGCTAACCAACTGTGCCCTGTGAGCCAAACTGATGTAGGGCAACCCAAGTGCAGCTGGAGGGACGTGGTCCTTTTGCAGTAATTCCACAAATGTAAAAGTTTTCTAAAATTAAAAAAATCCAAAACATTGCTGGAACATAAGCAAACATAGAGTCAGCAACACTGGGGGAATTTCAGGTCGTCTATGACATGCAGAAATAAATTTCCTGGAGGAGAAAAGAATCACGGGGTGGAGAGCAAGATAAGATATAGTCACTGGGAATTTATCAAATTTGATGGGGGAAAAACCCACAAATTCAAGAAACTTAATAAATGCCAAATATAATAAATTCAAATAAAATTACATCTAGGCACATCATAGTTGAATTCATGAAAACCATAGATAAAGAAAAATCTAAAAACCATCAGGAGAAAAATATCCATCATGTACAGGAGAGCCCTGAGAAGGAGCAGCGTGGATTTCTCATGCGGAACAAAGCTGTCAGAGGACAAGGAGCGATGTGTCCAGAGCTGAGAATAAATCCTGCCACCCCAAGACAAATGGACCCAACGAAGGGGGACAAAGGCATTTCCCAAAGAGTGGGAGTGGGGAGAGTCTGCAGCCAACGCACTCGTGGGCCAGAAGGCCATCGGGGCTCTTGTCCAGAGGAGGCCGGAGGTGCAGGAACCCTCTAGGAGGGGCCCCGGGAGGGGGGGGGCGTGGGGCAGTTCTCTTTCCTCTTGACGACTTAAGGCAAGCATTTGTAAACTAAGAGCAACGAAGAGCAGGCTTGTATGTCTTTGAAGTAAAACTGCAGAGGAGTCCAGATTCTCAGTCCTGGGCCCTGTGGTCCAGGGCAAGCTCCTCCCAGACGCCCCTGAGCCACCACGCATGCTGTGACGGGACCACAGAAATAAACCGCTGGGAATCAACAGAAGGGGTCACACAAAATACCAGGAAGACGATTTAATAATCCAGAGGAGGGAGAGAAAGGAATGGCGACAGAGTCAGCAGAGGACCCTGGCAACATGGAAGACCAGAGCTGACCGCACCGAAGGTCACACCAAGAGCAAACGACCTTCACACTCCAGGCGAGAGGTGCAAATGGGAGAGTCGGGAGAGGCCCTCCTTGCCAGGCCTGTGGCCTCAGCTCGCCGTGGGCGGAGGGAACATGGTGGTCGGAATCATCCCCAGGAGCAGGGGCTCAGTGTCTGACCACCACAGTTCAGCTCACTCCGAGGACTGGCTCCTGAGAACCATATGAAGGGCTTTCCATCCTAAACGCAGCCTGCCCTCGTTCCTCCGCCTGAGTGCGGTTCCTCGAGCCGCTTCACAGCACAACCCCGAGTCGTGGGATCCATCAGTCGGGGCTGCTGAGTGTGGGGCTGCCCGAGAGCTGGTGGAGGGGTCGTGGCCTCTGCCTGGCATCCAGAGTTCACGGAGACCCTCAGGGCAACCGCTGTCCTCCCATACCCCATCAGTGAAGCCCCACGGAGGGACAGAGCCTTAGGAAGTAGTTGTTTGGATGAACTTGATATCTTTATTGCAAAAGTGTGTCTCAACACACCTAAAGGTTGAGTCATGTGAATTATTCAAGTGATTCATGGCAAAGCTAACGACAAGCTCAGTTGTTAAATAATCTAATAAAGAGCTTACCAATGTGGGGAGAGACCGACGGGGCACACGCTCCGAGTGACATGTGCATTTGCTGTAATAAGGTGCCTCGTTGGATGCTGTCTCTTCCCCATATGGCCAGCAGCCGCTTCCCCTCACTTCCCAGCTGGCCCTCTGATAGCTCAGACAGGACCACCAGCCCTTCTGCAGCACAGATGCCAGCCCTGCCCCAGTGAGCCTCTCCCAGGGTCCCACCTGGACAGGTAAGCAGCCCTTTCCCACCCCACCAAGAGAACAGGTGTGGCTTCCAGTCAACGGGGTTCAGTTAATGGGTCTGTTTCAGAAGAACTTTCTACAAAAACTTCAGACCACAAGCAGGAAAGCGATCCTCCCAGCCATCCAGGAGGGAGATGGTGGGGAGCCCCCAGCCTCCAGCAGGAAAGCAGAGGTTGTGGGGAGCCCCAGCCAGCTTCCCTCAGAGCCCTGCCTCCTGGATCTTCTGGAGTGGAGGAGGTGCAGCTTCGAGAAGACGTCCAGAAGTTGGGGCTCAGTTCACCGGGGCCTGGCAGGTCCCTAACCTCAGGGCTGGGAGCCCAGCTGGCCTGCCACAGGGAAGGGAGGGAAGGAAGGTGTGCTGGGTGGCCCCTGAGGAGCCTGGTGCTCCTGCACCTCTCCTGCCCCCTCACCTCCCTGTGCCACCTCCCAAAGGCATGGCCCGAGCTGACCCTGTGAGCAGCCCTCTAATCTGCCCCTGGGCCTGTAGACTGTGGCCGGTAACTGCTGTGGGGAAACAGGGCTGTGACTTTGGCTGCTCAAGATGACAGGGTCAGAGAAGGGAGTCCCCAGCCCAGGGTGCAGAGGGCCCACCTGGAAGCCCAGAGCTTCTGGCCCCTGCTGCATCAGCCAGGGATAGTGGACAGTGATGGACAGCCGCAAGGCCTCTCCTTGACTCCCCTTCTCCTTGTGAAAAGGAGAGCAGGGTGGGAGGTCGAATCCAGTGACCACCATACCAACTTCAAGGGCACTGCTGAGCAGCACCGCTGCGCACCTCGGCAGGCTTCGGGCTTGAGCCCTGACTGTGGCTGGCCAGCGTCTGACCGGGGCCAGCACTTCTCCTCCCGTGCCTTGGTTTTCCCATCTGAAAGTGGAGGTGGTGGTGATGCCAATAGCTTCACAGTTTGCCGTGAGGACCAGCAGCCTCTGCACCTTGCACAGGTCCAACGGTCTGCACAAGGTGAGTGCCTGCCGACGCTGGGCCCCAGCAAGCCCCAAGACTGCCTCCACCTCCCAGGAGACCCGTGTCCCCTTGCACCTCCCCTGTCTCTCCTGGGACACGTCCCCATGGGCACCCGGGTGTCTGCCTGGCATCCAGCTCCTGGCATCCAGGGCCTGGACAGCCCTGGGCCTGGTTGCACATTAATGCTCTACAGCACTTACCATTATGTGGCACAATTAATATCTCTTGCTTAAAATGTAACAAAAACATGCCTCTGAAAACGCGTTTCTTGTGCCAAAGAAGTAAACACTGGAAACTGGATTACTGACAGAAGAGAAAAAAAATATAAAGCACACGTCAAAATTCATAGAATTTAATTGACATTGAACTCAGAGACGATTCATAGCTTTGGAGTCTTCTATTATTTAAAAATATGAATAAAAATGAATCAGGTGTTTATCTAAAAAAAAATCTAGAAGCAGAGAAATAAAATATACTCCAAATGACATAAAACGTTAAAGACGGAATTAAAGTCATAGACCCTGAGAATGGATGAAGAAAGCCACGGTTGTCCAATAAAACAATACTTCCCAAAGTTAACCTTAGAAAGTGAGAAATGTGATGAAGATATGAAGAAAACCACGAGCCCCAGTGGCACATAAAGACCAGCACGTGGGCCTTTGCTGACGCCAAGGGCACGGCCTCACAGCCGACGCAAGGACGTCTTTTCCCTGGGTGCCACCGCGGTAGTCGTGGCCCGCTGCAGCTGCCACCGCCGTCCAGAGGTCGGTTGCCAGGAGACGGCAGGTTTGGCTGCCAGCTCCTCACGCCAGCTGGCGGGTTGGTCATAGACGCGCTGTGAAGACGGAGGCCTTCCTGGGACCAGCACATTCCCAAGTGCACGCCTCACTGGGATGACCCCGCCGAGAGCATGGGAGGACTCTGGGGTGCCCTGTGGGGGACAGCCCGCTGCAGTTTTGTGGCCCAATGCCTCCTCCTTAAGGACTGTGCCAGGCCAGTGGGAAAACGTTCATCTAAACTTGTGCTCACTGCTTCTAAGGCAGCAATGACCCCAAAGAACCAGAAGAGTGCAGCCCAGGGAGAGAGCGCCAGACCCCTGGGACGTCCTCCCTGTCCACACCTTTCTGGGGCAGGTGGGAGGCTGGGAAGGGAGCTTCTCAAAGCCAGGAGAGGGGAGTCCCTCGACCCCGCCCTTCCCCCTTGCCTCCAGGCAGAGCAGATGCAGACACTGCAGAACACGGCCCCCTCTGCCCAGGAGAAGAGAGCTCTGTACAACTTAGAACAACTTCTTGCAGAACAGAAGACGCTGCGCAGAACAGGAAGGGCTATAATGGGGTAAAACACACAGATTCCATTCCAGCACATCTGCCAGCCTCGGGGCTGCACAGCCGCTGACCCCTGCTGTGGCATCCTGTGCCCAGTGGCCCCCTCTGCCCAGCGCTCCTTGGCATGGCCCTTCTAAGCAGGGGTGCTGCCAGCTCACCCCTTTCTCCAGGAAGCAGAGTAATTCTGCCGGCCTGGTGATGGCCTGTCCTGGGGTCCTCTGACTCCCACTCACACCATCGCTCATCCACCACGCGGCGTCATCCGCGCGCTGAAGTCAAGAGATCCGGGCAGACGGCCGGTCACGGGGGCTTCCCTGCTGACCCTCGTGACAGCCTCTGCTTGGTGCCCCACCTGTCGGGCTCCCGGGTGCTGAGAGGAGGCCCAGAGGCCTGGGTGGGCTGAGTCTGGGGGGCTGGAGCTGGGAGGGGTCCCACTTCCTCCTGCCCAGGTCACAGGCCTCTGTCCCAGGCCAGGAGAGTGCTCAAAGCCACCAAGGGAGAGGCTTTTCCCCCTCTCTGATGGCTGTGAACGAGGGATGCGGATCCTGGGGAAGGGTCCAGAGGCTCTGCTCTGCTCCCTGCGAGGCAGACGGGGAGAGCACCCAGACCAAGAGCCCATCCTCCAGGGAGAAAACTAAAAATAGAAATAGCCCTTTCACTTCCAGAAGATGAGAAATTCACGAAAGCATGCCCCGTTGCCGACTGTTCCTCTGCTGTTGCAATATATTGGTTAATGTTTGGGCAAAATGATTATTTTAAAAATACTAAGTCGTGGCCATAATGAGATGGAAAACACCAACAAATATATTCATCCATTTATTCAGTGCAGATCTGATGCCCGCTCCGTGCCAGGAGCTAGATGGAATGTTCCGGCTCATGCGGCTTTATCTGAAGATATATTTGGCTCCAAGTGAAACCAAATCAAGTTTTACTCCCTGGCAGGGCCCATACGCTTTATTTTCTTTAAGGATGGATATTTGAGATGCCATATATAACTTAACTGCCTAATAACTTAACTTAGAAACAAGCTTGCATTGATTAGTTTTTTAAACTTTAACTTATCCTGAAAAACTTCCCAAATAATGTGCAAACAAATTATGGTTTGATGAAGTCAGATGAGTCGTGTTTGCAAAGATCTAGGAATAAACTACAGACTGCAGCACTGGTCTCTGGAGTGAACATAAAGGTTTTATTTAAAAAAAAAAAATAAAAACATCAAATGAGTGTTGTTTTTCCCTGCGATTAGGATGATAAAATATTCCTGCTTCCGGTAATTGCTTTGTGATGGTTCTTAGCTATTATAGCCACCCACCCCAAAATAGCATTCAATCCAAATCCACACTCTGAGCAGAGCCCTCTGCTGAATGTTGGGGGAGGGGACCACATGCGGGCAATGTCTGAAGCTCTTGCAGCCCAGGAAGGGACAGTTAGGTGCCTAGGAACAAGGCAGGCATGTGGGGGAGGATGGGCTACAGACCTCAGCACCAAATGGAGGATCTGCTGTTCTCTCACCCGGCTCCTGGCTCTCTGCTTCTTACTGAAATGAGTGCAGACTAAACATTTCCACTTTTGTAACTCCAGCATTTATCGCAAAATACATAAATTAGAGCTGAATATGATTTTCAGTTCTTTAAATTAAAAAAAAAAAAGGAATCTTGGTCTGTCATTCATTCTGTGTAGCCGGCAGAGGAAAACCAGGACCCTGCAAGCGAGGCCCGAAATCGAACTGAAAGCCAAAGAGCACGGAAGGCAGAGAGAAGCTTCCCGAGGCCAGTGTGCGGGCTCCAGCCAGGTCTCTCTGCGGACCTCTGGGTCCAAGGCGTGATGGTGGCTGCCAACCCGGCTCTGCTGGGCCCCAGGCCGGGCTTCCGAGAGAGGCGGAGAGAAGGTGAAGGTGCTGCGCAGGGAGAAGCAGTCTCCAGGCAGCCAGCTGTTGGGATGTGGAGGGTCTGGGTGCTGGGAGGTCCTGCACGTCCCCTTCCCTGGCACAGGTGGTGCCAGCCTGGCCTCGTGAGCCACTGTCTGCATGGAGCTGAAGAGACCAGCTCCTCCTTTCTTTTGAGTTGTGTGAATCAGAAAGCGCTCACATGGAATTTTCCAGGTGGTTTCTGAAAATGAGAGTGTAGTGGGACTGGCAGGACCAGGGCCTGCAGCTCAGGTGTCTCAAGGGTGGCCATGCACACGGCGGGCGGGGGAGTTTGGCGCACACCTTTGTAGCACTGTGGTGGGCACTAGCTTCTGGGTGTGGGTGACACTGCCATGTCATCATCCCCCTTGGCCGTCAACTGAAATCCCAGGAGGGTGAGAGGGAGAGACCAAGGCAGGTGCAGGCTTGGCCACCAGCCAGGGCTTCCGTCCCACGTGGCAGGAGCCGCCCCATGCCTCGCTGCCGCTGACTGGGCTGGAGGAGTGCGGAGGTTTCCATGCGGCTTAGGAGGAGCTGAGCATTTGTGAGGAAAGCTGCTTCCTGAAAGTGTGAGCCTTGGTGTCCGTCTCACAGGAATTCCCAGCTGGGGATCAAAGGAGAAATCTGAAAAACTTACAGACATCACATTCAAGATGCAAAACGGGGAGTCGGGCACTTGGAACTAATAAGGCTGCGATAAACACGGTCTTGGAGCTGACAGAAGTGACTCGGAGTGTGCCAAAGCACAGAGCCCCTTCAGAGCAGGAGCCGACGGTTCCCACAAAAGACGGGACTTTCCAAGAAGTGCCAGCGTCAATCATAAGCAAGAGCCTGACAGATCCTCAAGATAAAATCTTCTCTTTTCTCTGGAAAAGAAATCAAAGGAACGCGATTCACTAGGAACCCCAATTACCACTTCCCCGTCTCTGGAGGCAGTGCCTAATGCCGCCGAGTCCCAATCCAGCGGCTCCTGTGACCTGGAACCATCCCCTCCCAAAGCAGAGGAAGCCACCTTCCGACCTTGGGGCAAATGCAGGCAGGGTTCTAGTTTCTGGCCCCGAGGCATGTGCTACTGGTGACAGGCCATGACTAGTCCCCATGGCCAGAGGTCCCTCCGTCTCGCCCAGGTGCCTGGCTCTCTCGTGGCCCTGGGAGCTGAGTGTGGCTGCCACCAGAGTGCTGAGGTCAGAGGTCCACTGAACCGGACCCCGGGGCTTCCTGAGCCAGTGGCTGGGGCTGGAGGATGGGATGCAGGGCGGCAGCACCAAGCCAGGAGGCAGACACCTACCCTGAGGGGACACTTCAGGAAAGGGCCTTTCAGGGACGCTGGATCAGGCACAAGAAACAAGGAAAAGGCATGCCCTCTGTCATCAGGAGAGTCCCCAAACGCCAGAGAGTGAGCCTCTCCTCAAAGTTCCTGGAGAACTCCCGGGATTCCCCGTATTAAACCACGTCCTGTTCTGGGATCGACTTGCACATCGCCGACTCTAGACAGATCTAGCAGCGATGTAGTCGAGACGGAGGAAACCCAGGGGAAGGGCTCCCGGGAGGTGGCACTCTCTGGGGGCCGAGCCCCCTGCCTCTGGCCTCGGGGAGGGGAAGGCCCTGTAGGGCCAGGGATGTGCACGTGGAGGCCTGAGCCAGAGGACGTGCACACACACTTAGGGCAGAGAGACAGCAGAGGGCAAAAAGTGACCAAGTGGTGGAGGGTGTCCCAAGCAGGGCCACACTTCCTCAGACCTGGACAGGGAGGAGGCCTCCAGCACAGCACCCCCCTCTGCCACGGCAGGCATCTCGGGCCCAGGCCAGCAGTCCTGCTCCTACTCACCCCCACCTCCCACCGGACATTCTGGTGCCCACTTACGTATTTTACTGTACAGGAATTGAAGGTCCCATTCCAAAGTCCACAGAAGTTGTCCCCGGAGAGGGCAGCCCTGTGCTGGAGCCAGCACCCCAGAGGGCAGCCAGCACCCCAGAGGGAGCCAGCACTCCCTGCGGCCTCCCTGACCTCAAGGCCCTGCCTGGAGCTGTGCCTGCTGGGCCTCAGGGACGGAGGACGGTGGCAGTGGAGTCTCTGGGCGGCCCCCAGGCCCTCTGACCAGGTGGGTTCCCCTGCTGCTGTGATCCAGGGCTCTTGGTCACCTCCCGTCCCTGGTTCTGGCTGTTGGTGACTGTGTTCTCCTCTCTTGATGGGGTTTACTGTTGATTTTTAGTGTTGGGGTGTAGACGAGGTGTCCCCAGTGCCTGGACGTTCAGAGGTGAAGTGTCTGGGCCACGAGAGCCTGAACCTGACAGGGTCAGCTGGGGGGTGACCGCAGGCTGGTGGGCTGTGGTGGAGGAGGTGGCCACAGGGGCTGCCTTGGGAGTGTGTCTGGGGACCTGAGCTTAGTCTCTCTGCTTCCGGATGTCCTGTTCCTGCGGCTTCCCTCCGCCATGATGTCCTGCCTCCCCGCCAGCCTGGAGGAATGGAACGTCTGCCTCTGGACTGACATCTCCGAAGCCATGAGCCGCAATAAACCTTTCCTCTTCTCGTCGTCCTTGACCGAGCTTCTTGGTCACGGCAGTGGGAAATCGGAGTGGACCACTCCTGTGTGTTGGACGTTGAGGTGGGAGAATCCCGACGTGCAGTTCTGTCTGTTCCTCATCCAGACCCTCGGGCAGATAAGACTGAAGGCGTGTCCCAGGGAGGCTGGGGACCCACGCGTGCTCACCCACACTGGAGTCCACAGGCCGGCCAGCTCTCCTCAGGGACGTTCAGATCTGTACTGCCCAGAGGTGCTGCAGTACCTCAGCCTCGGCCCATCTGGCAACCATTACTCTACGCTCACATCTCCAACTCATGCCTTTCCATCTATTTTTCTTTGGGACTTTTGCCCTATTTTCTTATGAATAGCTAAGTGATCTTTACATGAATATATCAACACTTTGCAAAACAAGGAGGAAGAATTTCTCACTGAAAGATACTTTCAGAGAAGGCGGAGACTCATCTGTTGGACAATGTCTCATCTGACCTTCCCTGAGACACTTCCCTGCTGGGTAGAGGGATAAGCAGAGGCCCACCTGCTGTAGGTTAGAACTCAGTACTGGAACCTGGCCTCCCGCCTTGGTTTCACCCACTCAGACGTGACCAGGGGTGCTGTGGTGGGGGCAGGGAGCACTGGCCACATTCCCTTGACCTAAGGGCAGCTTCTTGTCCTGCTGAGGTCTGAGATCAAGGCTGATGCTGAACTGGAGGATAGTGCGAGTTGTGACCCAGCCTCTCTGTGTGCTCAGACCCCAGGAACAGGCTTGGCCCTCCTCTGACTCCTGCCAGAGCCGGGGAGTCCCTGCGCTGGACATGACCCAGTGGTCCCAGCTCAGCTTCCCACTGTGCAAAGCCACCTGGCCCTGCACTGGGGGCTGAGCAAGTCCCCTGAAAGACCCTCAGCTGCTCAGCAAGGCTGCACAGTCAGGACCCAGGGACTCTGGGGTCCAGCCTCAGGCCTCCCTCCTCCCTCTGCGGGGACACAGTGTCCACTCAGCCACTTCCTGCCCCGTGGGTGTACAGCAGCCTGCAAGCTGGCCGCTGGCCGGGCCCCACCTCTACTGCTCTGCATCCCCTGCCTTCCTGTCCTGCCACGCTCAGAGGAGATGGGCTGGCCACGGGGCTCCACCACTTCCCAGCTGAGGGCCTGGCCCTTCCTTCTGGCCACCTCCTCACTCCAGGCTAGTCTGCCGGTGGTATGTGCTCACGGTGGGGGTGGTTTGCCTGTGCAGAGGCTTTGCTGTTACAAACACAGCAGTGCAGCGGATAATCTCTTCTTGGCAAGTTAATGTCGTTTCATTTCCTCTTTGCCTTGATCCCACGAGGGAGGGATGCATCTTCCCCACTTCAGAAAGGAGAAAGGTGGAAACCTGAGAGAGGACCTCCTCTCCCGAGACTCCCGGCAGGTAAGGCTGTGGCTGTCAACCACGCTCCCCTCGGCCTTCGGCCAGAGGAGCCTGGCCCAGGACCTCAGAAGGGCTCACCTCAGTCACAGCAGCTCTTGTGCCTGCTCGGAACCATTTGTGCTTTCTTCCTTCAAACATGGAATCCGTCCCAACCTTACTGTGTCTTGTAGCTTGAGCTGAGGGTTGGGTTCTCCCTTCTCCTTACAGACATAATCGGCTGTACCCCACCCCACTGCTGTGACCCAGGGAGCTGGACGTGCTCCCCAACCCCAGCTGCTCTCCGGATGAGTTCTGACTCCCGAAGCTCTTCCACAGCGGGCGGAGCGAGGTGCCCTTGATGGCAAGGCTCTTCACACACCTCGTCCCTCGTCCCTCCCCCAGAGCCCCTGCCTCTGTGGAGGCTGACTGGAGCTGCGCTTTCAGACTCATCAGGAGAGAAATGGCCTCTTTATGACACCGAGTTAATAATCCTTCCACTCCTTTGTCCTGTTTTACTTCTTTCGGTAAAGTTTTATAGATCACTTCTTGTGGAATTGCAGATTGCTGAAGTTCAGTTCCAGGAACTTGTGTTTGGCTGCTGTTATGAGCCCTTTTATTTATGAGGCTTTCTAACTGCTCCCAGTGTTTGGCGTTTACAGAGCCATTGATTTGGGTGCATTTCTTGATGGGCCGTTCCCCCTCTCGTATTCACCCGGTGGTCTCCAGGGGTTCTCTCGGGCTCTCAGGCAAACACCTGTGGGACCCACTCTGGGTGTGCAAGATGCAGGCGTGCAATCAAACCCCTTGGACCAACGTGATTTTATGGACCTTCTTCTCCAATTAGTGTGAGGAGTCACGTGACTGTATTTCCTAATACACATCATCTCTCCATTCCTGAAATAAGTCTTGCTTCTGAGAATCGCTCAGCATTTTAAAGATGCTGGTGTGGCTGCATGTGGGCTTCTGAAACTGAGTCGCTTAGGTCTTTAAGTCCCAAGTGTGCATTCTGCAAATAGTGCAGACAGGTGCACTAAAGTAGGCTGGAAACCTCAATCTAGAGCTCACATATCCTTCACCACCACTAAGAAGGAAAACACGAATCGTCCCATGAATGGGGCACAGGGCATATGGCACCTCTGGCATATGTGAGCATCTGATGAAGACGGCATCAGACATGTGACTTCCTTCCTGTCCCACTCGCTGTACAGAAAGTGACTTTCATCACTTCTCGGTGTCAGTTTTAGTGCAAAGAGCAAACACTCCAAGCGAGGGTCAGGGACGATCTTGACGGTGAGTCACTGGATTCGTACAACGCAGCTTGTTTGGACATCGCTGTTAAACAGGCTCCGGGGGCAGATCTGATGCCCCTGTGGGCAGGATGGGTGTGGGGTGCCGTGCAACGTGCTGACCCACCACGCCGTGTCCGGAGGGCTGGAGGACTCTGGTGCTGCAGAGAGAACATGAAGTGCTAGGTGAGAGCCGAGGTGGGACCGGTTGGACCTGGGTCAGAACCCAGAACTGGGAAAACAGCAGGAGCGGGGTCTGCCCCGCCGCAGTGAGCTCTCAGCCCAGCTGGGGAGGTAGAGAAGACGCAGGAGGCGTGCAGGGTGGGCGCGGCCAGCAGCACCAGCGAACCAGGAGGCCAGCGGAGGCCTGGCTCCTGCCCGCGCAGGCGCCCGGGGGAGAAGAGGAGCCTGTTAGTGCAAGATGGGATAATTGAGCTTCAGGAATGATGTTAATTTCACTTGATTGAAACCTATTAAATAACTCTAATCCACAAATTAAAAAGAAGATCTGGAGAAAATTAAGTTCAGGGAAAGGCAGGGTCCCAATTCATTTTCTTGGAAACGATAAAGAGAAGAAGCGTTTGCCGACTGGCTTCTCTGTGAGCCAGACCATGCTGAGGGGACGCGCCTGGCCTCAGTGAGGAGTGCCAGTAAAGAGCAGCCACAGCCCTGGCCGCTGGGTAGGCTGTGCCCACCTCCCCGATGAGAGGCCAGAGGGCAGCTCCCCAGGCAGCGCACTCCCCCCTCCCGGCTGCAGCTGGACTCCCTCCCCTCCCTTGGTGCAGGGCGTCTGGCAGGTCCGCTGCACACTGACCCTGGACCTGAGTCCCAGCCCCGCCCCTTCTCACCCCAGTGACCCTGTACAATTGATGTGCTCTGTAACCTGAATGACCTCATCTGTAAGCTGGGGACAGAACAGGCCTGCCCGGGAGGGGGGCTGTGGAGGGAGGATGACCTACACGGGTGTGGTCAGCTCCTGGCCAGTGGGTCTATTAACTCGAGGGCACGTCTCACCCTGGCCCTCCCAGCTGCCCTGCAGTGCCGTGCCCAGCCTCTGCCAGGGGCAGGGAGGGCATCCTGTCCCATGTGGCTGAGAGAGAGGGCATGGGGCACCTCCCCCAGTTTCCAGCAGAAAAGCAACTCCCGGAAGTGGTGACCCGATGCTGGGCCTCGACCTCTGTGCTGAACAAGAGGCACCAGAGGCACACAATGACCCTGAGACCTGCCCTCACCATGATTTCTGACTTTTTTTTCCATACCTGGGATGGAACCCCAGGGTGCTCTGCCACTGAACTGCATCCCCAGCTCTTTTTTTAAAAGAGATAGGCTCTTGCTACGTGGCTCAAACTGGCCTCCACCTTGAGATCCTTCTGCCTCAGCCTCCCGAGTCACTGGATTACAAGCGTGTCACTGTGCCCAGCCTCTTGCCATGGATTTGAATCTGACATCAGAGGTTGGCAAACATCTTCCATCAAGGAACGGCTGGATGATGACCACTGAGGCAGGCCACGTGGTCTCCTGGAAGAATCCACTTTGCCACTGTGGCTCGAGGCCAGCCTCAGGCAGTCAGTGGCAGTGGGCTGCCTGTGAACCAAGGTCAGCGGGTGAAGTCGAGGTCAGCGGGTTGACCCCAGGTCAGCTGCGAAGCCCAGTCCCATTCCTCCACGCCCTAGCCAAGTGCCTTGACCTGCTACCTTCCAGGCATCGTCCCGGGGAATGGCCACAGCTGAACAGACAGAGGGTGTGATCCTCGCAGGGAGGGGGTCTCCTGGACTTGTGCTTATTCTGAACCCACAGGTTTGGGGGAGGAGCTGCCACCTTGCTGGCTCTGTGGGGCGTGGGCGAGACCATGCAGGCTGGCACATTGCCGTGTTCCCACTCATCCCGTGCCCAGGCCGGGCAGGCACGACCAAGCCCTGGAGGCCAGAGCCGCTTCCCTAGAACACTCCAGCACAGAGTTCACCAGACTGTCCCCTCACAGCTGTGGGATCTTCCTGGCAATGAGCCAACAGGCATAGCTGGAGGCTCACTGTGTGACCATGGCCTGCAAAGACCCACCTCGTACCAGCCCTGCACCACGCTGGGCGCACAGGCGACCGTCCGGGAAACACAAGAGGCACACAGTAAAGTCCACATGAACCTTGTGTAGACAAGTCAAAATAACACCTGGTATTTTGCCAGGAGAATGTTAGAGTTCGTAAACAAGTCTGGATGGTGCCTGGCAAAATGCCAGAGGGAGTGGTTTGAGAAGTAACAAAAGCGAGCTATTAAGTGTGGAGATTCCTTATTGGTTGACTGACATATCTAGTTTATGCTAATTAAGATAAGCTGTGTGAAATGTATAAATACCTCTGTTGTCCTACAATAAATGGCTCCCTCTCCTGCTGTATCAACGTACACAAGTTATTCGTCACCCCCCGGTTATTCTGCTGCAGCCGGACCCCGGGACCCACCAGCACCTAGGATCTGTTTGAGTGGAGAAAACTGTGCTTACCTCCAATGAGACCGGAGGTGTCTTCTCCCCTCCCTCAGCCCAGGTCCCGTTGACCTCACCTGCTGTCCCCAGCACCTTGGCAACCACACTCAGATGGCCAGACTCTCTTGGTCGTATTTCCTTACTGGAAAAGCACATAGAATCAGGATTCTGGGAGGGATTTTTCAAGATTATTGTAGAACAGCAAATGTTGCTACTGTGGGGCCTGGAATGGAGTAAATGTCAGCCAGAAACTTCCCTCACATTTGAAAAGTGAATTATCCCTCCCTGGGACTGTACCCAGAAATGAACAGTGGACGGTGCCCTAAGTCCAGCAAGGCTTAGGCTTGGTGTCACTGTTTAACAATGGCTGCAAAACAAAAAGGAGTCTTGCTTTTATGGGGCGAACAGACAAAAGTGGGAGGAAAACACGGATCCTTTGTTCGTGGGGGCCAAGCAGGGTCTCGCCAGGTGGGCAGCTCGCAGATGACCTGTCGATGGCAGGTGCAGCAGCAGAGATTTAAGTGTGACGTCAGCAGTGTGAGCACAACATGGAGCGTCAAGATTTGACTGCAAGAGTCTCTGAGCTTTCCAGCAGACGCCAGTCCCCGCCAGTCCCCGTGTGCAGGACGGCACCCACACACCCCACCACGAGGAGGGGCTCGGGAGGCTGGCTTCACTCCCACACTGCTGCTCCCTTGTCTCCGTTTCAGAGCCAGCGTGCATGGCCGGAAGCAGGGGACTGATGGACGTGTCCCCACACTGAAGAGTGTTGGAGGAAGGGACAGGGCAGGATTCCGAGGCCCTGTGACAGTTTCAAGGTGCCCCCAGGTTTCATGTGCTGGGAACGTGTGTTGAGAGCCAGAGCCGAAGGGGCCCGAGCAAACTTTCAGACTGCCGGCTGATGATTGGCTCACAGCGGCCCAGCAACTTCTAGCTGATTGGCTCCTCTGCGGTGATGCTCATTGGGCTGTTTCCCCGCCCTTTCAGACTACGGAGCTGCTCATTGGGGAACTTTTTTGGCTCTGCCCACACAACCCAGCCAATCGGCCTCAAGAGCAGGAGGAGTGGGGGAGGTGGAGAGGCGTGTGGGAAGCCGGTGGTGGCAGTTGGGCTCTGAGGGTTTTTCCTGAGGAGTTGTGTGGTGTGGTGTGTGTGGTTCTAAAAATAAAGTTCGTTTCTTTTGACAAGTGGCTCCTGGTTGTGCCCAGCCAGACTGTGGCAAACGTGGTGCCCAATTGATGTGTTAAGAGCATGAGGAAGGGGGCTTCCGGAGTGACTGAGGGCCCTGCCCAACAAATGGGTTTGTCTGCTCAGGAACCAACGGACTGACAGGTTGTCAAGGGAGGCTCCGTCTCCACGGCCCTGGCACGCTGGCTCCAGGGTGCCCTGCGGTGCCCTCAGCCATGTAGTGGTGCCGGGGGAAGGCTCTACCAGATGCTGAGAGAGGGGCACGTGCCTGGCCTCCCGGCCCTCAGGCCTGTAAGCCCAGGAGACTCTTGTGGGGTTTCCTTTCTTTGTTAGACTAACGATTCTGATTTGTTGTCCGTGACGGCAGAATGCAATTCATCTCACATTACACGTGAGAGCACCATTTTTCAAGTCACTGGTTGTAGTGTTTTCACACATGTCCATGTGTCTTCTACATGTCCTTAGGGTCAGGATGTCTAACTCATTCCACCGTCACTCCTACCCGCTTGCCCCGGAAACCCTGCTCTGTGTAATGTACCCAGCACAGGGCACTCGTTACAGCCACAGAAACAGACTGAGACGCCTGAGGGGCTGCAGGGCCTGTGGCTGGGGCCGGGCGTGGGGGCTCATAATGAGGCCAAAACTGGCTGAGGAGCCCCTGAGGGGGACCCCCACCAGCCCGTCCTGGGTGAAGGATTCTGCCCCGGGGATTCTGAGACTCAGGGTCCTGTCCCTGGCCAGCCCTCCTGACTGTGCCCAGGACACAGGGCAGAGGGAGGCCTCATCACATCCCAGATGTCCTGATCGGGGATCACCAGACTCAGCTCAGGGTGGGACCCAGAACTGCCAGACTCTGCTGGTGCAGCTGGCCCTGTGGACGTCCAGCATGGCTGGTCACCTCATGGACACCCGGCACGTTCTCAGCACTTTCTGAGCTTTTCTTGCTTCTACCCCAAGACTCTGATGTTCACAGAGAGGACAGGGACACTCGGTGCCTTGCCAGCTCTGGGCTGCGCTGGAAGCCCATGCTTCTGTGTGGCCATCACCCACGGGGAAGCCAGGTAGTGGTCTTCCCACCCGAGGAGTGGAAGAAAGGGCACTGCCCCCAATCTAGGGAATGACCGCACAGGGTCCAGTGGAAGCTGGAGGCTGACCACTGCGATCGGGAGCTAAAACTCCCTCCTTGGCTCCGAGGCATCACAATGCAGAAGTGATTTGTGGGCCACCACCTGGAGCCCAGGGGGGGTGCAGCAGCCTGCACAAAACCAGGTGTGACGGGGGTGGGCAAGTAGTGTCCACGCCCACCCCAGCCTGAGGCTCCGGGGTCTGTGGCTGGCCCCGAGGAAGGGCGCCCTGTGACAGGGTCTGTGTGCTGGGGGGCGGGTTACACCTCACAGGTATCCACATCCCCGAGCACTTGTGGGGCCCCCCAAATGACCACCACATTCCTGTAGAGAGGAAGAGCACGAGAGCAAGCCCTGGAAGGAAAGGGGGACGGCAGAGCCCTCCCGTGGGTCTCACAGGGCTGGGCAAGTAGCCTTAGAGCATTCGGCTGAGGCAGGGCACAGTGGCCACGCCTGTCACCCCAGCCACTCGGGAGGCCGAGGCAGGAGGATCTCAAGTTCAGGGCCAGCCTCAGCAGGGTACTAAGGGCCTAAGCAACTTAGAAGATCCTGTCTCCAAATAAAAAATAGAAAGGGCTGGGATATAGTTGGGGTAAAGCAGCCCTGGCCTCGTTCCCCAGTTAAAAAAAAAAATTCTGGTGTTTCAAGATAAAAGACTTCGGACAGAAAAGAAGTGAGGAGAAGCGTCAGCAAACGTGCTTCTTGTTTGTCTGTTTTCAGCACAGGCTGAGAACAATGCTCTTGTCCAGCGTTGGGTCTGGTGGGAGCCCTGTGTTTTGGAGAATCCTGAATGGGGGGTACTCTTGCCAGGGCTTGACCACGCAGTGCTCCCTGCTCCTCTGTGGCTCAGAGCGGCACGGGTGCCCGCATCTGCCCTGGTGTGTGCTGGCTCCAGGAACACTATGGCAGAGCACCAGGCCAGCGGGCGGGCGAGAGCTGGGCAGCCTCCCGGCTCCCGGCCTCCTTCTCTGCTGGGATTAGAGGGCTCGTGGATGGGATTTATTTTTAATTTCAGGACAGATTTGAAATGCCCCATTGTGTCTGTCTCTCAATAAACTGCTAATGCTCACATTTGAATTCCTCCATTTTGATGAAAAAACAGCCCCGCACCACAAGCTTTTCTGAATCTGGATTCTTTGGAACGTAATCCACAGCTTAATGGGTAACCGGCTTTAACGTCTGGGGTGTGGAGCAGCATCAGCGCCTGGCTCTGGAGCTGAGAGCCCTCCCAGCGCTGGGTGCTGCTCAGTGACTTTGTTTCCTGTTTCCTTTTTTAACCACAAGTAGAAAATCATTTCTGCCGACTTGTCAGGATTTCCTCTCCACGGTCCTCTGAGGTGGGCGCTCAGGAAGAGCCCCGCTGCTGTGTGAGAGTGGGAGGTTCTGCAGAGCCACCCCACAGGGACCAGGAGGGAGTGAGGACAAGGCAGCCACAGGGGCAGGAGGAGGGAGGCGGCCCACAGGCCCCTGCAGCGCCCTCTGCATTCCCTGTTTAACCAGCGACCTGCCACTCCACTGCAAAACCCATGTCCCGTCACCTAACAGTGCAAAGGACCCCTCTGCACTGAGGTCAGTGGAGGGCTCTCCAGAGGGCCAGGATCTGGGGCCCTGTGCGACAAACCCACTTCATCTGGCCTTGTCCCATGCCCCAGTAGGAGCCTCTGAGTGGAAGGGACGCTGGAATTCAAGATGGCAGGCAGTGAGTGGAGAGGAACAAGGGACACTGAGAGACCCAGGAGGCATGCGGCTCAGCTGCTATTGCTGCTCTGACCTCAGTCATGACCGGCAGACTGACCAGGACATGCCATCGCCCCCAACGCAGCTGACAAGGCAATGGCACAACCAGAGCTGGGCATGAGACGGGATCACAAATGTCATGCTGGAAACCAATGCTGGAGGGTCCTCCTCCTCTCACCTGTGGTGACATGGGGTCACAGACATCATGGTGGAAACCAGTGCTGGGAGGGTCCTCCTCCTCTCACCTGTGGTGACACGGGGTCACAGAGGTCATGGTGAAAACCAGTGCTGGGAGGGTCCTCCTCTCACCTGTGGTGACATGGGGTCACAGAGGTCATATTGGGAAACCAGTGCTGGGAGGGTCCTCCTCCTCTCACCTGTGGTGACATGGTGTCACAGACATCATGGTGGAAACCAGTGCTGGGAGGGTCCTCCTCCTCTCACCTGTGGTGACACGGGGTCACAGAGGTCATGGTGAAAACCAGTGCTGGGAGGGTCCTCCTCTCACCTGTGGTGACATGGGGTCACAGAGGTCATATTGGGAAACCAGTGCTGGGAGGGTCCTCCTCCTCTCACCTGTGGTGACATGGTGTCACAGACATCATGGTGGAAACCAGTGCTGGGAGGGTCCTCCTCCTCTCACCTGTGGTGACACGGGGTCACAGATGTCATGGTGGAAACCAGTGCAGGGAGGGTCTTCCTCCTCTCACCTGTGGTGACATGGGGTCACAGACGTCATGGTGGAAACCAGTGCTGGGAGGGTCCTCCTCCTCTCACCTGTGGTGACATGGGGTCACAGACGTCATGGTGGAAACCAGTGCTGGGAGTATCCTCCTCGTCTCACCTGTGGTGACACGGGGTCACAGACGTCATGGTGGAAACCAGTGCAGGAGGGTTCTCCTCCTCTCACCTGTGGTGACATGGGGTCACAGAGGTCATGGTGAAAACCAGTGCTGGGAGGGCCCTCCTCCTCTCACCTGTGGTGACATGGGGTCACAGATGTCATGGTAGAAACCAGTGCTGGGAGGGTCCTCCTCCTCTCACCTGTGGTGACACGGGGTCACAGACGTCATGGTGGAAAACCAGTCCTGGGAGGGTCCTCCTCCTCTCACCTGTGGTGACATGGGGTCACAGACGTCATGGTGGAAACCAGTGCTGGGAGTATCCTCCTCGTCTCACCTGTGGTGACACGGGGTCACAGATGTCATGGTAGAAACCAGTGCTGGGAGGGTCCTCCTCCTCTCACCTGTGGTGACACGGGGTCACAGACGTCATGGTGGAAACCAGTGCTGGGAGGGTCCTCCTCCTCTCACCTGTGGTGACATGGGGTCACAGACGTCATGGTGGAAACCAGTGCTGGGAGTGTCCTCCTCGTCTCACCTGTGGTGACACGGGGTCACAGACGTCATGGTGGAAACCAGTGCTGGGAGGGTTCTCCTCCTCTCACCTGTGGTGACATGGGGTCACAGAGGTCATGGTGAAAACCAGTGCTGGGAGGGCCCTCCTCCTCTCACCTGTGGTGACATGGGGTCACAGATGTCATGGTAGAAACCAGTGCTGGGAGGGTCCTCCTCCTCTCACCTGTGGTGACACGGGGTCACAGACGTCATGGTGGAAAACCAGTCCTGGGAGGGTCCTCCTCCTCTCACCTGTGGTGACACGGGATAACAGATGTCATGGTGGAAACCAGTGTTGGAGGGTCCTCCTCTCACCTGTGGTGACACGGGGTCACAGACATCATGGTGGAAACCAGTGCTGGGAGGGTCCTCCTCCTCGCACCTGTGGTGACATGGGGTCACAGAGGTCATGGTGGAAACCAGTGCTGGGAGGGTCCTCCTCCTCTCACCTGTGGTGACACGGGATAACAGATGTCATGGTGGAAACCAGTGCTGGGAGGGTCCTCCTCCTCTCACCTGTGGTGACATGGGGTCACAGACGTCATGGTGGAAACCAGTGCTGGGAGGGTCCTCCTCCTCTCACCTCTGGTGACATGGGGTCACAGACGCCATGGTGGAAACCAGTGCTGGGAGAGTCCTCCTCCTCTCACCTGTGGTGACACGGGGTCACAGAGGTCATGTGAAAACCAGTGCTGGGAGGGTCCTCCTCCTCTCACCTGTGGTGACACGGGGTCACAGACGTCATGGTGGAAACCAGTGCTGGGAGGGTCCTCCTCCTCTCACCTGCGGTGACATGGGGTCACAGACATCATGGTGGAAACCAGTGCTGGGAGAGTCCTCCTCCTCTCACCTGTGGTGACATGGGGTCACAGACGTCATGGTGGAAACCAGTGCTGGGAGGGTCCTCCTCTCACCTGCGGTGACACGGGGTCACAGACATCATGGTGGAAACCAGTGCTGGGAGGGTCCTCCTCCTCTCACCTGTGGTGACACGGGGTCACAGAGGTCATGTGAAAACCAGTGCTGGGAGGGTCCTCCTCCTCTCACCTGTGGTGACACGGGGTCACAGACGTCATGATGGAAACCAGTGCTGGAGGGTCCTCCTCTTACCTGTGGTGACACGGGGTCACAGACGTCATGGTGGAAACCAGTGCTGGGAGGGTCCTCCTCCTCTCACCTGTGGTGACACGGGATAACAGATGTCATGGTGGAAACCAGTGTTGGGAGGGTCCTCCTCCTCTCACCTGTGGTGACATGGGGTCACAGACGTCATGGTGGAAACCAGTGCTGGGAGTGTCCTCCTCGTCTCACCTGTGGTGACACGGGGTCACAGACGTCATGGTGGAAACCAGTGCTGGGAGGGTCCTCCTCCTCTCACCTGTGGTGACATGGGGTCACAGAGGTCATGGTGAAAACCAGTGCTGGGAGGGCCCTCCTCCTCTCACCTGTGGTGACATGGGGTCACAGATGTCATGGTAGAAACCAGTGCTGGGAGGGTCCTCCTCCTCTCACCTGTGGTGACACGGGGTCACAGACGTCATGGTGGAAAACCAGTCCTGGGAGGGTCCTCCTCCTCTCACCTGTGGTGACACGGGATAACAGATGTCATGGTGGAAACCAGTGCTGGGAGGGTCCTCCTCTCACCTGTGGTGACACGGGGTCACAGACATCATGGTGGAAACCAGTGCTGGGAGGGTCCTCCTCTCACCTGTGGTGACACGGGGTCACAGAGGTCATGTGAAAACCAGTGCTGGGAGGGTCCTCCTCCTCTCACCTGTGGTGACATGGGGTCACAGAGGTCATGGTGGAAACCAGTGCTGGGAGGGTCCTCCTCCTCTCACCTGTGGTGACACGGGATAACAGATGTCATGGTGGAAACCAGTGCTGGGAGGGTCCTCCTCCTCTCACCTGTGGTGACATGGGGTCACAGACGTCATGGTGGAAACCAGTGCTGGGAGGGTCCTCCTCCTCTCACCTCTGGTGACATGGGGTCACAGACGCCATGGTGGAAACCAGTGCTGGGAGAGTCCTCCTCCTCTCACCTGTGGTGACACGGGGTCACAGAGGTCATGTGAAAACCAGTGCTGGGAGGGTCCTCCTCCTCTCACCTGTGGTGACATGGGGTCACAGACGTCATGGTGGAAACCAGTGCTGGGAGGGTCCTCCTCTCACCTGCGGTGACACGGGGTCACAGACATCATGGTGGAAACCAGTGCTGGGAGGGTCCTCCTCCTCTCACCTGTGGTGACACGGGGTCACAGAGGTCATGTGAAAACCAGTGCTGGGAGGGTCCTCCTCCTCTCACCTGTGGTGACACGGGGTCACAGACGTCATGATGGAAACCAGTGCTGGAGGGTCCTCCTCTTACCTGTGGTGACATGGTGTCACAGACGTCATGGTGGAAACCAGTGCTGGGAGGGTCCTCCTCCTCTCACCTGTGGTGACACGAGGTCACAGAGGTCATGGTGGGAAACCAGTGCTGGGAGGGTCCTCCTCCTCTCACCTGTGGTGACATGGGGTCACAGAGGTCATGGTGGAAACCAGTGCTGGAGGGTCCTCCTCTCACCTGTGGTGACATGGGGTCACAGAGGTCATATTGGGAAACCAGTGCTGGAGGGTCCTCCTCCTCTCACCTGTGGTGACATGGGGTCACAGAGGTCATGGTGGAAACCAGTGCTGGGAGGGTCCTCCTCTCACCTGTGGTGACACGGGGTCACAGATGTCATGGTGGAAACCAGTGCTGGAGGGTCCTCCTCCTCTCACCTGTGGTGACACGGGGTCACAGACGTCATGGTGGAAACCAGTGCTGGGAGGGTCCTCCTCCTCTCACCTGTGGTGACACGGGGTCACAGACGTCATGGTGGAAACCAGTGCTGGGAGGGTCCTCCTCCTCTCACCTGTGGTGACATGGGGTCACAGACGTCATGGTGGAAACCAGTGCTGGACGGTCCTCCTCCTCTCACCTGTGGTGACATGGGGTCACAGAGGTCATGTGGAAACCAGTGCTGGGAGGGTCCTCCTCCTCTCACCTGTGGTGACACGGGGTCACAGATGTCATGGTGGAAACCAGTCCTGGGAGGGTCCTCCTCTCGCCTGTGGTGACACGGGGTCACAGATGTCATGGTGGAAACCAGTGCTGGGAGGGTCCTCCTCTCACCTGTGGTGACATGGGGTCACAGACATCATGGTGGAAACCAGTGCTGGGAGGGTCCTCCTCTCGTCTGTGGTGACATGGGGTCACAGACGTCATGGTGGAAACCAGTGCTGGAGGGTCCTCCTCCTCTCGCCTGTGGTGACATGGGGTCACAGACGTCATGGTGGAAACCAGTGCTGGGAGGGTCCTCCTCTCGCCTGTGGTGACACGGGGTCACAGATGTCATGGTGGAAACCAGTGCTGGGAGGGTCCTCCTCTCACCTGTGGTGACATGGGGTCACAGACGTCATGGTGGAAACCAGTGCTGGGAGGTTCTTCCTCCTCTCACCTGTGGTGACATGGGGTCACAGACGTCATGGTGGAAACCAGTGCTGGAGGGTCCTCCTCCTCTCACCTGTGGTGACACGGGGTCACAGACGTCATGGTGGAAACCAGTGCTGGAGGGTCCTCCTCCTCTCACCTGTGGTGACATGGGGTCACAGATGTCATGGTGGAAACCAGTGCTGGGAGGGTCCTCCTCCTCTCACCTGTGGTGACATGGGGTCACAGATGTCATGGTGGAAACCAGTGCTGGGAGGGTCCTCCTCCTCTCACCTGTGGTGCCATGGGGTCACAGACGTCATGGTGGAAACCAGTGCTGGGAGGGTCCTCCTCTCACCTGTGGTGACATGGGGTCACAGACATCATGGTGGAAACCAGTGCTGGAGGGTCCTCCTCCTCTCGCCTGTGGTGACATGGGGTCACAGACGTCATGGTGGAAACCAGTGCTGGGAGGGTCCTCCTCTCACCTGTGGTGACATGGGGTCACAGACGTCATGGTGGAAACCAGTGCTGGGAGGTTCTTCCTCCTCTCACCTGTGGTGACATGGGGTCACAGACGTCATGGTGGAAACCAGTGCTGGAGGGTCCTCCTCCTCTCACCTGTGGTGACACGGGGTCACAGACGTCATGGTGGAAACCAGTGCTGGAGGGTCCTCCTCCTCTCACCTCTGGTGACATGGGGTCACAGATGTCATGGTGGAAACCAGTGCTGGGAGGGTCCTCCTCCTCTCACCTGTGGTGACATGGGGTCACAGACGTCATGGTGGAAACCAATGCTGGGAGGGTCCTCCTCCTCTCACCTGTGGTGACACGGGGTCACAGACGTCATGGTGGAAACCAGTGCTGGGAGGGTCCTCCTCCTCTCACCTGTGGTGACATGGGGTCACAGACGTCATGGTGGAAACCAGTGCTGGAGGGTCCTCCTCCTCTCACCTGTGGTGACATGGGGTCACAGACGTCATGCTGGGAAACCTGACTGACCAGGCCCCCCTTTGGGATTGTAAGTACCTGCCCCGGAGCCCTCCTCCCTGTGAGCAGCCCTTTCTTCTCTCTGCCTCTGTGAGCTGCTTCCCAGTGATGGGGTGGGTCTAAGATGTCGTCTACTGGCCTGTAGATGTCCTGAGTAGCTGGCTTCAGGCTCAGAATTCCGAGTCTTGGCCCCTCTGGGCCCGTGGTCACTTACATCATGAGTCCCCTCCTCTCCCAGTGCTGCTGCCCCATCAGCCTGTTCCCACAACAGGAGACCACAGCCACCCCAGAGAGAGGTCAGGAAGACAGGGCTCCCTTCTCTTCTTCTCTTGTTCAGTGCCCAGGGTTTCTCAGTGGGTCACCTCTCCCACTTCCCTACGTGCCCCTGTCACCTCTGCTGGCCAGGTCCCTGAGGGCACACCCAGTCCTGAGTCTCAGGGGCCTGCAGCCCCAGGCTGAAGGCAGTGAGTGCAGGGCCCAGGGACAGAAGGTTTGGACGCTGGCTCACCCCTGGAGAGGAACAGGCCCTCAGGCCAGCTGACATCGAGGGGCCTGGCTGACGTGAAGTGCCCTCGGCCTGCAGATCTGAGGGACCGTCCATGGAAGGACAGCCATGGGTGGCGCCCAGCTGCAGCGTGAGCAGCGGCTCTGGTCCCGCCCCTTCAGTTGGTAACCGGAGTCTAAATCACAGTTAACAACATGGAACAGGCCATTAAAAGGCCAAGAGCCCGGGCCTGTGAGGCTGTGGAGTCCAGTGGAAGAAACTGCTGTCCTCTGGGCAGGGTCCGCTGCCCCAGTCCACTGCTGACAGAGACTTCTAGAAGCAGCCACTGTGCTGGGCTGACCCCATCTCATTAGTGGGAGTTGCCCAAGAAACAGGAACTTGAACATCTCAGCATTCATGGAGCAGAGCCCCGGCCAGCCCACAGAGTGCCTCCACCTTGGAGTCCAGCTCTGTGAGTGTCGACCTGGGATACCTCTGTCCTCCTGGTAGGAGGCTGGCCGGCCCAGGGACTCTCGTGGTTGACCAGGAGTGTCCCGCAGTCCCAGGGTTACAGAGCCGGGGATGAGGAAATGACTGGACCAGGAAGGCTCTGACGTCCAGTGTGGGTTAATCCACCCTGGGCAGTGGGCCTGGAAGAAGAGGCAGGCCAGAGGGGGCCGGCCCTGGAATGTTGTCTCCCCCTGGAACATCTTGTCCCCCAGCACGTCTTGTCCCCTCTGGACCCCGCGGCTCCCAGCTCCCTGCTGCCCTGAGCCAAGCAGCTGTCCTCCTCCACACCTTCCCACCATGACTTCTGCCTCCCCGGGCCCAGTGCAGTGGAGCTCACCGGCCAGGGACTGAGCCCCCGAGACCTGAGCCGGAACAAGCCTCCCTTCCTCTAAGTTGTTCTTGTCACCTGTTTTGCTCCCGGTGACGAAAAGCTGGCCACCCCGGGAAAGAAGAGGGCTCAGGGAAGGCGGGTAGAATGACATACGCAGGGTCCAGGAGGAAGGGAGACCCTGGGGATCCATGTGGAAAGGGCAGCGAGGGACAGCAGGAGGCCCAGGGCCACGTGGGTGGAAGATGGGAGCCTCCTGTCACAACTCCTAGCTGCAAGGTGTGGGAGGATTCCAGCCGCCAGTTCACACCCGGCTCCCATGAGACCCCACCCTCCCCTCCTGCTTCAGCAGGGACAGATGACCCTGCCTGAGACGCAGTGCTGCCCAGGAGCTGGCCCCTCTCTGCTGGTGGCAGGCGTGGCTCCAGGTTCACACTCAGAGGCTGTGTGATTCTGCCTGCCTGTCTGAACCTCTCTGAGTCTCTGCTTCCTCTAGTGGAATATGAAGCCACAGCCTGTCTGCACACATGCTGTGGGGAGGGACGCAGTGGGAAGCACTGGCCCAGAGCTGGTCACACAGCAGGTGGGACTGCAGGCGGGAGGGCGCTGCGTGGGAGTCCGTGGTTCTCAGGAGACACCAGAGCGAGGGCGCCTGGCACCTCCAGGGAGAGAGGCAGTACTGCGTGTGGCTGTGGACAGCCACTGCGGCCACAGGAGAATGACCTGGGCCCCTCAGGCCTGCAGGCCACAGTCACTTCTGCCCAGAGGAGGGCACAGAGCATGGGGCCATCGCCAGGGGATGCGTCCACCGAGTGGGTGGCTGGTGGCTGTGGTGAGGATCAGGGGCAGCAGCCAGGGGCCTGGCCCTTGTGGAGGAGCCAACCCCCCATCCCCCCACGCCCGCGGGACAGGCTGCCTGCCATCAGAGCCGCGGGCGGAGCAGAGGGGTCCAGCGAGGAGAGGCCAGGGCACCCTGCCGAGGGAGGCCGAGAGCCTGCTGCGGAGGGAGGCCTGGGAGTGGAGGAGGGAGACAGGCCCTGCAGAGCCTGGGGACAGAGGGCAACCGGAGCAGACAGACCCCACGGGCAGAGGTCACAGGCACCAGGGCTCTGAGCTCCCCGGCAGGCCCCCCGGCTCGGCAGCAGATGGGCCAGGGCAGGAGCAGAAGGGGCAGCTCTAAGTGGCCCTTCCCCAGAGGAGTGCAGCCGGGAGAGGGCTGCTGCAGGGCAGGGCAGGACTGGACCCCTGGGTCTGCAGGAGACTGGAGGTTCCTGGCCGCGGCTAAACACCGGGGCAGCGGGGCGCAGAGAGATGAAGGCTTTATTTTCTGAACCTGTTTCTACTCAGAGCCCCAAAGGGAAGAGTTCACACCAATCAAAAAAGGGATTTGTCAACCAGAAAGTTCAATCTTGTTTCCTGCCAAGCCTGGTCATTTATAAAAATCGCTGGTTATTAGGTTTTCTGGGACAGAGTCTCTCCAGTTACCTGACTTGTAGCAGCTGAGAGCAGAGAAGCTGTGCAGCAGCCCAGGGCCAGGACAGCGTTGTGCTGGTCACCACGACCCAGGCCACGAGAGGGGAGGGTCCCAGCACACCAGAGGCCCAGGGGTCTGCAGGATTCCAGCAGCTGCACACTGCAGGGAGGGGGTGCCCACCCCCACCTACAGGGGTGCTCCACCAGCCTAGGGACGTGGGGGACACCCGGTGTGGAGATGTGTCCTTGTTTCCATGGTAACTGTAAACCTGAGCCCTGGCAGACACCCTCCCACCTTCTGCCCTTTCACCCGTTCTGCACACACCTGGGGACATGCGCCTGGGCAAGGGTCATTCTCATGAGGCCATGCCCCTGTCCTCAAGGAGCTCACAGTCCACCCAGGGAGATATACCAGCAAGCACACAATGCTGGGGCCCAGTGTGGACAGGCAGTGGACGCACACAGAGAGGCTGGGTGGCCAGGGCAGTTCCCCTATGGTGGTTGGCCAGAGCCTCAGCTGCAGGACAGGGACACACGGAAGTGAAGAGTCAGCTGGGGTCAAGGGCCAGCAACTCCTGGGAGGTGACAGGTCCGAAGTGTCCCCCCCACTCATTCATCCAGCAGACTTCCCCGCGACACCCAGGCCCCTGCGGGGTGGGTCAGCTCAGGGTGCACACCTGCTCCCAGGTGTGTCCAGCGTGGCAGGAGGGAGGGGGAAGGGAAGGGACAGCCGCAGAGGAGGCCTGTGCCCCTGGGAGCCGGGAAGAGGCTGTCCTTCAATGACCAGTGTCACAAGATGACCAGAGGAGGGCGGCGAGCGCTCAAGGGGCAGGGCCCGGTCAGAGGGCAGAAGTTCCACCACATGCAGAAACTTGTGGTGGACGATGGCACGGCAAGGTGTCTGGCCCACAGCAAGGCCATGTGCGACTGGACATCTCACAGAGTGGACTGCAATGTTCTCACCACGAAAGTGAC
The DNA here is from genome assembly GCF_052094955.1 of Ictidomys tridecemlineatus. Lineage (NCBI taxonomy): Eukaryota > Metazoa > Chordata > Mammalia > Rodentia > Sciuridae > Ictidomys > Ictidomys tridecemlineatus. The sequence continues at coordinate 1,505,507 of NC_135477.1, read as the reverse complement.
ACGAGGTGACACGTGTTAATGAGCTTCGTCTAGCCCCTCCACAGTGCTGTACAGTGTCGAGTTCCACACTACGAGGATAGGCAATTCTCATTTGTGAATTTAAAAAGTCAATTAAATAATTTTCTGAAAAAAAGAACTAGGACCAGCCCTGACTTCTCCTGAGAGGCCAAGTGGGTCCATGTCAGCAGGATGCTGGGCAGAGGAGACCATGGGGACGAGGTTGGAGCCCTCGCCTCTGCCTCCACGGGGTCAGGTCCTCTGCCTCCGCAGAGCCAGGTCCTCTGCTGCGCTCTGCGCTCCTTCCTGCTTCGTGCCTGATGGACACTGTCACTATTGGCCCCTGTCCTGCTCTTCTCTGCCCACCACAGTGTGGCTCTGGGTCCCAGGGTGGTGGCTGTGCACAGCCTGAACCCTGATAGGGCTGCTGTGGGTGGGCCCTGGGGGTCCAACACCCCTGGCTGCTCCTGACCCTGCTGGACAGCCCAGGGCTGGAGCCAGGGGGCCTCCGGGAGCAAATGCCCATGGAGAAGGCCAGCAGCCCTGCCCTGTCTTCCTCGTGCACTGTGGACGGACCATGTGAGCTGGCCCTGCCCATGGCTTCCCGGCTGGGGCTTGAGGTAGAGCCTGCAGGATTCAGAGGAGGCAGAGAGCAAGGGAAGGGCTTCCTGTCCTTCTTCTGAGGGGAAGGAGGCCACCAGCCTGCTGCTCCCCTTAGTGGCCAGTGTGGGGCCAGCGGACAAACCCCAGGCTTCCACTGTGGGGCCTGCCCCTAACCCACACACCCCAGGACCCATACCCAGGGCAGCATGGACCCTGAGGGTGTCTGGCCCCAGTCAGGACCTGGACCAAGGCCGAGACCTGGCCTCCTCGCCTGCCACACTGCCTGCACATCCAGAAGGTTCCCTAAACCAGACCAGGCCCAACACCAGTTGTAAGAAGAGCCTTGCAGGTTTGTCTCCCAGGACTCAAGACCCGTGCAGCCCAGGGGCGAGCTGAGCTGGGCTCCCAGGAGACGGCCCATCCAGGGGAGGAGAGGAGCGGACAGCAGGGCCTGCAGATGCCACGCAGCAGGATGCTACCTGACCGCCAAGCGCCCAGCGAAGGATGTGGCCAGACCTGCTGGGAGTGGCCTCACACCGGCCTGGACCCTGGAGACACCTGGGCTGTAGGAGATGGTGACGCACAAATGGACCCAATGTCATCCTTCATGTAAATAAGGCACAGTTCCAAGACACGGACTGTGGAAACAGAACTTCCCTCAGCGTGAACCCATACGGCCATTTACGTCACTGAGGGAACCTGAATGGCTGGCTGTCACAGTCGCCACACCACGGTGACTGCGGAGTCTCACTGTGGCTTCACCCCGGAGGCTGAGCAGACAGCCGCCCGCCAGCAGGCGCCTTTATGGCCCAGGCCGCCTGGTGCAAGGGCCCCTTTGGGCCTAGGAGCTGCCAGTGCGCAGTCCTGTGAGGCCCGAGGACCGTGTTGCGGCCGTGCGGGAGCCACGTGGCTGCAGGGCTCTCCTCATGCCCTCGGCCTTGGCCCAGCGTCTGGCTGACCTTCTCCTCCAGGAACACGGCAGGTTCTCCCATCCTCGCCTGTCCTTAGCCGGGAAGTGGAGCTGTCAGGGAGCAGTCCCAGGGTGGACAGGCCCAGCCACCGGCCCTGAAGTGCCTCTCTGGGCTCAGCCACCGCTTGCCAGGCCTGGCTGCTGGTGGCCTTTGTCTGTGAGGCTGGAACAGACGCTGCCACCGAGCCTCCCTTTGGAGGGCGGCCATGACAGTCACACCCTCTGGCCCTGGAGGGACCCTGGGCTGGGTGTGCCCCAGCGGACAACTCCTGAGGCCCGCAGTGCACAGAACTGACATGAAGGGACAGAACAGGCAGGCGTGGATTTGCCTACTGTCCTGGTGGCCAGCCGGAAAGGGCTTGTCACCTAGTCCCTGGAGGACCTTGGCTCAGGCCCCTAGGCCCCACCCTGCTGTTCTGAGGGTTATTTGCATTTGGCCTGGGGCTGGCTGGGGTGGTCTGGCCTGGCCTTGGGTGCTGGTGATTCCCTGGATTCTGCCAAGGAGGAGGAATGTCCTCTGCCCACTGCACCCAGAGCCCTCAGTGAGGGCACTGCTGCCCCGTCAGCTGGCCCTGCAGCACCAGCAGGGGGCATCTCCCGGCCCACAGGAGCCACCTGCGTCCCCCAGGCCTTCCAGCACTCTCAAACCCCAACCTACTGCCCGGGGGGGACCATGGGGCTGTCATACTGCCAGTGTTTAGTGAGAACTGAAATGCAAGGGACCGTCCTGCCTCCTCTCAGGGCAGAGCTCTCTCTCCCAGAGGCTGGAGGCTGCCTGGGCCTGTGCCCCCACAGGGACCTTCTTAGTCTGCTCTGGCCCCTAAGGTGCTGGTGAGAGGAGAGCAGGGGCCTGGGCCAGGGACTCTGAGAAAAGGGCAGGCTGAGCCTCCGAGGGCCTCCCAGCCTCGTCCTTGAGACCCTCCAGGAGGGTGGGCCCAGCCGTCCGGGCCATGCCAGGCAGAGTCACAGAGAATCTGTGCACAGGTCAGGGGAGGGCGACTGCTCGACTTGTGTCATCTGAGACCAGCAGATCTTTAAAAACTGGGAGTTTCTTGCAGCAGCCACGTGGACTTTCTCCAAGGGGGCAGAATATGGAGGCACTCCTCCAAGTGGACCCCAGGCCATTGGCCTCTCCCTGGCACACGTCATGGGTGAGGCACTCAGTTTGCCTGGGCTGGACTCCATTCTGAAGGGGAGACTCTCGTGACCTCTGGCGAAGCGTGACCGAGACAGCCATTCCCTCTGCCGTGAGAAACCCCGGGCGCAGCCTCTGGGGACCCAATCTGCCTGGGTGGGCACAGGGTGCAGGGAGGGTCCCCCACGGGTCCCCATCCTCCGTGCCTGTGGTCCAGGCCAGGAGACACTTGCCGTCTCACGTTCCGCCAGCCTGCTGAGCACATCAAAACTCACCGAACGCCTCTGGAGACTCGGATCAAAAGCCAAATTTCATATAAAATGCTGCAGGCGATATCATTCTCATTTAGCAGGTTGGCAATTTCGGGGAGCAACCAGCTGTGTGCTGAGAAGCCCAAGGGGCGCCCTGGACCACCAGCTTCGCCCAGGAACGTGTTCCAGGTGGCAGAAGCTGTCCCCAAGGAGACCACCAAGCCCTCCAACAGCTTCCCCATAGCACCTCTTCTGGGAAGTGTGGGGGACACTTGTGTATCCCACCAGGGGCAGCCCGACGACGCCAAAGAGCCAGGCACAGCTCAGGGGACCTCTGAGAGGCATCCAAACAGCAGCACTGTGACTGCTCCCATTGCCCATCCCCCGTGTTCACTGAGCACCCACCCCCGGACCCAGCCCTGCCCCAGTGAGGACAGAGGCCAGGACACTAGTCCACACAGGCACAGAGGAGGGCACAGCCCACACTGCTGGCCCAGGGCCTCAGTAGCCATGGGAGGCCCTGCATGGCGGTCCCTAACCCAGCTCAGGGAGCAGGTCTGTTTCAGAAAGAGCCTGAGGGCTGCAGAGGGGGCGTGGGGACTGGGGCAGGGGCCAGGTGAAGGGCGAGGCCTGAGGGTGTCCTCTGAGGTGAGGGCGGAGCTCTGGGGAGACCTGCTGGGGGGCTGGGGGGGCTGCAGCTCCATGCAGTGTGGAGAGGCCTGAGGTCCTGAGGAAGGGCACAGCCACACTCAGCGCCGATAAAATTCAACTGAATTAAAATGCAAACAGGCAGCTCCAAGGAGCAGGGAGCAGGGGACCAGAAGTTGATGGTAATGAAAGGAGATACCGTCCTCCACCTAGGCCACCAACGTCCACAGGGACTGCCATTGACGGAGTCCTGGGTCCCTCCCCTGTGCTGGGGCAGAGCAGTGGGCAGGACTGTGGACCCTACACGGCACCCCCCAGGGCAGGGGCTGGTTTCCCAAGGGCAAAGTGCCAAAGGGGACTCATTCCTGTTCGGGTCCTGGGCAAGCCTCAGCCACAAGTGGGAAAGAAAATGACAACCAGCACTGACTCCTGCTGTCCAGAGATGGCCCCTCCAACCTGCCCCTGGTGCGTCTGCTGTGCTCACAGAGGGCACTCCACCTCCGCGCCCAGGACTCTGGGTGGCCCACTAGGCCGCGGATGCAGGGTGCTGTGCTAGCTACGGTGCAGCTCTTCACCAGCCTGGCAGTGCCACTGCGTCCCTTGGGCAGGGCTGCTCTGGAAGGACAGGCTCTTCTCAGTGTGCTTCACCCCCCTGAGCCCAGGCTGCAAGGAAGCCCCAGCTCCACAGAGACAGAGACCCAGCAAACCCTGCTGCTCCTCCTGCACTGGGCAGCGGCCGCTGGGAAGCTCCATACTGGTGAGCGGGCAGATCCGCAGTCACTTGAGACCCCAACAGAAGTCGGTTGCCCACACAACGAGAGACACCAAGGACCCCACCATGTTACTTGTCCAATACACAGACAAAAGGACAGGAAAGGGAGAGGAAGGCAGGAGCACTGGGGGACAGACCACATCAGAGTGGACGCCTCTGGAGGAGCAGAGAGGCCGTTCCCTGCTATTGCAGAAGATGGGGTTCACCAGGTCCAATTGAGTCAGGGCAGAAATAACCCGGGTGCCCAGTGCACCCACCTCAGATGCTGCAGTCCCTGGCACAGAAGTGAGCCTCAGTCCTGCACATCTGGGCAGAGAAGAGGGTCCCGGAAGGGTCCTCACACAGTGAGGCACCCAGACCTGTTTCCTTCCTCCTTCCTTTCTGCCCCTCCTCCTCGCCGCCCCCCACTCCCACCCACCAGAAAACGCAAGAAGACTTTTCCACTGTGGGGGGAAACTTTTCTGAAGCGAGACTGTTTAGGTGTGAGAATTGCTTTCCTCTTTGCAGATCCACGAGGCTGGGTGATGGAGACTCAGAACTGTACCAGGCACGAGGAACATGTAGCGTGTCGCTCATAATTGGTCCAAGCTGCAGAGAGGGAGGACACAGGACTTGGCTTATAGCCAGAGCCACACTAGGCTGGGGTGAACCAGAGCACCCCTTGCTCAGCATGCCGACCAGCTGTGATCTGAGGTTAACATCCAGGTGTAACGGAGCCTTACCTGCCTCCGTCACACCTGGAGACAGGCTGCAGGGACTAGGACAGCCAGACGGTCCCTGGGAGCTCCCTTGTTCAAGTGCACCAGGTGCCATGGCCATGACTTGCTGTACCTGCACCTCCGATCACGCTGCAGGGACCGGGCTTTTAGCAGACAGCCCTAAACAGGGGATGAATCACATAATTACATTAGATTCTTCTGTCAACCATCTAATTTCACCAAGATTGTTATAGGTCAGAATGAATTGCAGTTGCCTCATTTTAAACTTTTATATTAAACTAATGTGTGTAAAACACTGATAAGAAAAGGTGAGACCTTTCGGTTTCTTTGTTAGATTGAAGACCAGTGAGCATTGTTTTGAACGGAAAAATCATAGTATGTGACTTTTAAAAAACTATCCTTATTGGCTTTCTTCAGGTATGATCAACATGCCATCAGCTTCACATGTTAAAGTTTACACTTGAGCAAGTGCAATCAAACAAGGAACAAGAAGCATCATCCCCACGATTCCCTGTGCTGCTTTATGACCTTACCTCCACCCCCACTTCCCTTTGCACAGATGGATGCTCATTGCTTTGTGATGTACATGGAGCCACACAGGATGAACTCTTTTGGGGGCGTGGGGGGAGTCTGGTTCTTCTGCTCAGTATAATAATTTTGAGATTCAACCAGGGTGCTGCAATCCTGGCTCATTCCTTTTTATGGCTGAGAAATATTCCACCTTGCAGATGTACTAAGGTGTGCTCATCCATTCCCTGTCGACAGACACTTGAATCACCTCCACTTGGGGCCGTTAAAATACTATGAACATTTGCATACGAGTCAGCAGAGACACAATCCTTTGTGACCTAGAATGACTGGGTCTCAGGGCAGGTGTACACTTGCTCTTAGGAAACTGATCCTCTGCTTTCTAGACCAGCTTTGATTGTATTCCCCCAGCAAAGCCTGGGAATCCAGCTGCCCCACCTCCTCACAGCACTGGGCAGGGTCCCAGGCCTCAGACTCTCAGGTGTGTGTGACGGGGCATCACCTGTGGTCTGAACTTGCACCTCTCTAACTTCTCTAATAATACCGGTGCTCAGCATCCTTCCTCCAGGCTCACTGCCTGGGCTTCGTCTACGCCAGGGTCCGTATCATGTTTCCTCATTTCAATTGGACTATTTGGTTTCTGGTATTTCATTTTAAGAGTCATGCATTCTCTATACAAATCCTTTTTAATATGTGATTTTGAAATACTTTCTCACAGCTTAGCTTGTCTTTCTATTTTTCTAATAGTATCTGTAACTGGCAGAGTTCCTGCATTTGACATGGTCTGATTCATTGCCTTCTCCTTTGAGGATTGTCTCTTGGATGGTAGACATTAGAAATCTTTGGCATAATACAAGGTTACAAAGATTTTCTTCCACATCATTTTCTTCTTGGAAGATTTGTAGTTTGAGGTTTCACATCTAGGCCTATGACCTATTTTGAACTCGTTTTGTGTATGATGCAAGATGTGGATTGAAGTTACTTTTCTTTGTGCATTTGAAGACCCAGTTAGTCCAGCACCATTTGTAGAAAAGAGCACTCTTTTCCTCCACATTGGCTTTGGACATTTGTCCAAAATCATTTAACTATGTATTGTGTTAGTTCTCCAAAGAAGTTCTCCAAATCTTTTTTAAAAGTGTTTTATTCTAACTACTTAGAATTGCTTTACATGAATTTTTATATTCAGTTTTCAATTTAAACAGATTTTTAAAAAGCCAAAGGTGTTTATTAGGATTACAATAATCAGCAAATCTATGCAGAGAAAATTGGTATCTTAACATGTTGAGTCTTCTGATCCAAGACACAATCTATCTTTCAATTTATTTAGTTCTTTAATTTTCCTCAGAAAAGAGTATAGGTATCATGTATCTTTAATCATATTTATTCTTAAGTTTTATTTTTTATATCATTATAAATGGAAATTTTAAAATATCCATTTATGATTGTCACTAGCATACAAAAGTGCATTTGATTTTTATATATAGATATTGTCTTCTGCAGTGCTGCTGAAGTCACTTTTTAGTTATAGAAATTGTTTGGTAGTTCCTATAGGATTTTCTACTTTAGAAGTCATGTCAGCTGAGAATAGTTACCTTTAGATCATTCTTTCCAAACTGGATTCCCTTTATTTCCTTTTCTTGCCTTATTACATTGGCCATAATCTCTACTTTAGATTGGATAAAAGATGACAGTAGACATTCTTATGTGATTCCTGATCTTGGTAAAATGCATCTAGTTTCACATTATGGATGATGTTACTTGTAGGTTTTAGTAGATGTCATTGTCACATCAGGGAAGTTCATGTTTATCTCTAGTTGGCTCAAGATTTTAATTAGGAGTGAGTGTTGAATTTTTAACACAGTTTTATAAGTCATTTGTCTCCTTTGCTGGCTTATTAGCATAACCATTTCCTGTAGCACTTAGACAATTCTCTTGGGATTCTGATAGACACTGTCACTTGTTGCAGTTTGCCTTTGAGTGATATTATACCACATTGCACATGTGCTCACCCCCACAGTGGCCCCCCTACATTCTCCCCTCCTGGCTTCTGTGGTATTGTCGTGTGTACATAAAACCCCAGAGTACTTTGTAATTACCTGCCTTTAAATATCAATTGTTTTACAATATATTTTACAATAACAAAAGCAACTCCCGTGGCCACCTATCTGGTGCTCTTGGTAATTTCTGGGACTCATATCCACATCAGGTGTGACTCCCCTTCTGCCTGAAGAACATAATGTTTCTTTTGTGTAGATCTTCTGACAATTGATGTTTTTTAGTTTTTGTGTGTCTGGAAAAGTCTTCATTTTGACTTCATTTTTGAAGGGTAATTTTGCTTACCATAGAATTGTAGGTTGATTTTTTTTTTTTTTTTTTTTGCTTTCAGTACAATAGAGATGCTTCTTCACTGTATTGTAGCTTGTATTATTTTCAACGAGAAATCCACTTTTGTTCTTATCTTCATTCTTCTCTATGTAGTTTAAAACACTTAACCAGTGATCTGTTAAATTTATTTTTTAGTCTTTTATATTTTCTCTATTTTTCGGTCAACTTATATTGCCATGTATTTAAATTCAATAGTCATTTTTTTGTAAACTTTCTGATCTACTGTTAATCCTTTGCAGTATTTTTTTTCTCAGATATTGTGGGTTCTGTCTCTAGAAGTTCAATTCAACTCTTTGTTATGACTTCCGTGTCTTTACTCAGTATGATACCTTCAATCTCCTCTCTAGTGTTTTGCACAGATGGAACATAGTCACAATGACTATTTTTAAATCCTGGTCTAGGCAGGCATTGTGGCACATACCTGTAATCCCAGCAGCTCAGGAGCCTGAGGCAGAAGGACTGTGAGTTCAAAGTCAGCCTCTGCAACTTAGCAAGGCCCTAAACAACTTAACAAGACCCTGTTCCAAAACTATAAAAAAAAAAAGGGGGGGGGCAGGGGAGGCAGCTCAGAGGTTAAGCACCCCTGGGTTCAATCCCTGGTACAAACTGAATAAATAAAGAGGTGGACAGAGGAGTAGGCGCCACATGGGTGCTGGTGTGCTCATGTGCCTCTGCAGCTGGGGTTCCTTCTGATTGACTGGTGACCAGCTTCCCTGCTCCCCTCTCACTGGACACCAGACACTGCAGCTCGCCGTGTGGGACTCAATGGTCTTGTATTCTTCTAAATGCTCTTGAGCTTGGTTCTGGGGGGCGAAGTTGATCCAGAACAGTGGATCATGGGGCTTGCCTTTGGCTTTGTTCAGGAGAAGCGGGGAAGCAGCAGACAAGGTGAGGTAATGTCCCCTGTGACCCTGCCTGCCGTGCTCCCCAACCCAGGGAAGGGTCCCAGCCCTGCGTAGACATCACCAATGGCTCCCTCTAAGCCTGTTGCTGGGCTCTGTCTTTCTCCCCCGCAGGTTTCTGTCACATCTGCCTTGATCAGTATTCAGCTGACTTCAGAGGAACACATGCAGACTTCCAAGTCAGGCTTTCTGCCTGACCCTCCAGGAAACCGCCCTGTGGATCCCAGGAGCTGACCCCCCTGAACTCCCTCCAGGAAACCCCCCTGTGGATCCCAGAGCTGACCCCCCTGAACTCCCTCCAGGAACCCCCATGTGGATCCCAGAGCTGACCCCCCTGAACTCCCTCCAGGAAACCCCTGTGGATCCCAGAGCTGACCCCCCTGAACTCCCTCCAGGAAATCCCCCTGTGGATCCCAGAGCTGACCCCCCTGAACTCCCTCCAGGAAACCCCTGTGGATCCCAGAGCTGACCCCCCTGAACTCCCTCCAAAAACCCCCTGTGGATCCCAGAGCTGACCCCCCTGAACTCCCTCCAGGAAACCCCTGTGGATCCCAGAGCTGACCCCCCTGAACTCCCTCCAGGAAACCCCCCTGTGGATCCCAGATCTGACCTGCCTGAACTCCCTCCAGGAAACCCCCCTGTGGATCCCAGAGCTGAACCTGCACAGCTGGTGAAGTCTCCTGGCAGCAGGTGGGCCAATGCAGCCCCCAACTCCCCTCCGTCCCTCAGGGTCCACTGTCCTCTGGTATCCAGTGTCCCCACAGTAACCGTTTCCTATGTTGCCTGGCTTTTAAACTGTGATAGTCAGAGGTTAAACCTGGAACCTGCTACTACTCCCAGTTAGCCAGGAGCAGACACCTGGGAGTCTTCCTTTTAAATTCTCAGTGCTCTGGAACTCTGCCAGCGAAAAGGCTTAGGAAGGTGTGTAGCTGAAACTGCACCTGGTCAGAGTTTGTAAGTGCCTTTGTTAAGCAGGTAAAGCTACCTGGTGTGGACAGTCTACACAGTTTCACATTGTCACAATTAGCAGTCACGTCTTCCTCAGATATAAGGTTAAATGCAGTGGGCTGTTTTCAGGTGAAATCGGGCGATTTTCTGATGATGGAATTTCCTACTTTTCACATAACAATGGGATAGTCCTCATTTCTGTGAATCCTCCTGGGTGTTATTTGGTTACAGTGTCTCTGAGACAAGGACAGCGGTGACCCCACCGCCCCCTGGGTGTTATGTCTGCCCAGGACTCCTGGTGGTCGGAGCTCACTTGGTGTGCACCATGATGCAGGGCCCTGGCTCCCTTTGGACGTGGTCAGCCGGTTCAGCACTGACCATGGGCACCATGGTGATGTTAGCCATGGATCATGACCCGTCCTATTTCTCTTCTTTTGGAAAGGCTCTCTCTCTCAGCCTTCATGCTGGCCTGAGAACACTGTAGACTGGGCAATCTGCAAACAGTGGACATGTGTTTCTCATGGTTCTGGACGTCTGCTCACTGCTGAAGCCCGGGGAGTCCAAGACCCAGGTGCTGGTGATTCAGTGTCTGGCAAGGCCACTGGCCATCGCTCGTCCCAGGCGGACCAGACTGCAGAGATGACAGGTCCCTGCGACCTCGCTCCTGGGCACTGACCCACTTCCCAAGGAGCCCTCATGGCCCACCACCTCCTGATGGCCTAGGACCCTCACCTGGGATCTCAGTTCCCGCACGCGGGTTTGAGGGACAGGCACATTCGCTCCCGGGCAGTGTGGTGACCTTCCCTGTAACCCGCTGTGCCACTCGCTCTGGCTCGGGACCCACGCCCACTCTGGCTACCCCTCAGGTCCTGGCTCATGTCGGCACGCTCTCTTCTGACCACCTGGCAGCTCCCCTGCTCTCCTGTGCTTGGGGACAGACTGTGTCACGAATCACCAGCTCCCTGAAATCGTGAGAGGCTTTTCTTGTTTATCACCTGGACTTGGGGCGTTTTTAGGGGTGATCGTGCAACAGAACTTATAAAATAGACTTCGTCGATAGTTCTGTTTCTCAGGTTCTTTATTTTTAGGACAACTGTGAAAAAACTCTTCTTTTTCAGAAAAGCTGCCATGCTTTTCAGACGCACCGCTTTCCTCTCTGCCTGTGTCCCCTTTCCGAGACAGAACCCTGTCAGACTCTGTTACACCTCCCTTCCTCGTCTCCAATTCTGCCTGCTCTCCTTTCCCTGGAAGGAAATGTGCTTTTAAGCCAATAAAAAAAAATATGTTGGATTCCCTCAACTATTCCAAGTCGGCAGTGCCTCTGGATCACAGATTTCTGCCTTCCTCCCTATTAATCCGTTCCTCCCGAGGTCATGGTTTATAGTTGTGGCTGTTTTCCCCTCGGCTTTCTGAGTGTGGTACCCGATCGCACTGTGGACCGAGTGTCTACTTATGGGCTGTCTGTAGAATTAGAATTCAACCTAGCAACGGAGAGCCCTGGACAGCACCAAAGCCGTCCTCAGAAGAAAATTCACCTTGAAAACCCTGATTTCATCAGCTTCTGGGTATTTTCTTTTGGTGCCTTTCGTAGTGTGAGACTGTGATTTGTTTTTAACTTGCTTTTTTGGATCTAAATTAGTCACAGTTTTTGAAACCTTCAGTGACACTTGACGGGAAGGGCCAGCTGTGGCTGTGAGAAGGAAGGTCTGGGATGTCCCCCGAGAAGGTGTAGCCGCTGCAGTGTTCCAGGAGCCCCGGAAGCTCCAGGCGTTCGCAGTGGCCAGCTGGGTTTCCTCATGGAGGGGACTGGCCTCTCACAGGTGGAGGTAGGTGTCTTTGTGCCCATCCTCTGTCAGCTTGTTCACTGCTGTGACCAAAAGACCCGGCAAGAACAATTGGAGGAGGAGAGGTTATGTGGTGCTCACGGCTTCAGAGGTCTGGTCCACAGACGGCCGACTCCGTTGCCCAGAACCTGGGATGAGGCAGAGAATCCTGGTGGGAAAGTGAGGGACAGTGGCTCAGGACAGTGGCTTATTAATGTTCCCAGCGATAAATATGGGATTATTCCAGACTCCCTCACAGGAAGCAGAGTCCAAGTCATCTCAAAACTGTGAACCCCAAAGGCACACCCCCATGGCCCACCTCCTCGAGCCACACTCCACCTGCCTGCAGTCACCTCCCAGTCGTCACCTAGGCATCCACCTGGGGACCTTCCACATCCTCTCACACGGGAGCTTCCGGGGACCCTCATGGACACTGTCACATCCTCACGGTGGGGAAGCCGGGACTCTGGGTTCAGCATCCTGTCTGCAATCCCGCTGTCGTTCTAATCACGAAGCTCCTTCGTCCCATCAGAGACTGTTTGAATCGTCTCACTAACGCACAGAGGAGTTTGTCCACTTCATTTCTGTACAGGCCAACGTGCTTCGACCCCCGGAGAGCTTCACATTTCCCTCCGTTTTTGCCCCCTCTGTGGGGTTGTGACCGCTGAGGCAGGTGGTGCCGGGCAGCATGGCACCTCCCTGGGTCAGTGTCACTGTGGAGGACAGCCTCCTGCATGTCCGCTCATGGGGTCACTGAAGCCATGAGGACAGCTCTGCCATGTCAGTTCCCCTGGAGGTGTGACGAGGCCAGTGTCCCCAGATAGCCCAGGGCAACCCCTGGGGACTGTAGGCACCCAGCATCTGCCTCAATCTGCTGCACAGAGTGGCCCTGGTTCTTGGAGGACTCCACAGTTATCGAGCCCTAGCTGCCCACAGCTTACCAGTGACCCCAGATGGTGAATTTTGTGGGGATCACGGACACATCCACAGACCCACCCAGAAATGGTGTCTGGGAGACCAGCTTTGGAGCTGGTGAATGGAGTCAGCCAAGTGGCCTCCCCAGTACAGGGGGCCTCCCGCATCTACTGAGGGCCAGAAAGGACACAAAGGTGGAGGGTGGGCCACTGAGCACCTGCCCATCTCCTGGAGATGGGACCTGGTCTCCTCCTGCCTCCAGGCCAGAACCAACAGTGTCACCCTCCCAGGTCTCCAGTTCCCTGCAGCAGAGGGGGACCTGCCAGCCCCCATAGTCACATGAGCCTGAGGACCTGACGGCACAGGCCCTGTATCAGCCCCTCCCTGTCCCTGTCTCCTGAAGGGCTCCCAGATATGCCGCAGTCTGGCTGGGCACAATTCAGGAGCCACTTGTCAAAAGAAACAAACTTTATTTTTAGAACTACAAACGCCAAACAAAACAGCTCCTCAGGAAAAACCCTCAGAGCCCAACTGCCACCACCGGCTTCCCACAAGCCTCTCCCTCCACAAGCCTCACCACCTCCCACAATCCTCCTGCTCTTGAGGCCAATTGGCTGGGTCGTGTGGGCGGAGCCAAAGAAGTCCCCCAATGAGCAGCTCCGTGGTCTGAAAGGGCAGGGAATCAGCCCAATGAGCATCACCGCAGAGGAGCCAATCAGCTAGATGTTGCTGGGGCCGCTGTGAGCCAATCATCAGCCGGCAGCTGGAAGTTTGCTGGCAGCTGGAAGTTTGCTGGGGCCCCTTTGGCTGTGGCTCTCAATATCTCCCCTCTCTGTTTAAACAACAAGCATGTGGCTTAGGGACCGTGCCTGCCTTAGGTTGTCCAATACTACATTTGGTCCTTACCTGTTATCAGATGAGCTGACCTCAAGGCGTCAACCTCCTGTCTTAGGTTGGTACCATTGCAATTGGATCTTACCCGTCACTGACTACCAGTCCAATATACAGCCACACCTGTGGAGAGGTCTTTGTACGGGGGGGGGGGGGGTGAGGTTATTTGCCTCACCTCTGTTGGCCCCCAAATTTTAGCTGAACGAACATGACAAGCAGAAGGAAGGAAGATACACCAAGCCAATTGACAGCTCCTTTTGGAAAAATTGTACCACCAATGACATCATCAGCAAAAATACCCCAATACTACCACAAGTTGCTGCACCAACAGATAGTTCACAATGCATACAAGTGAGTTCACAATGCATACAAGTGATTCATAGTCCAGGCAAGTTCTGCAAGCAGTTCAGTGATGGCTTCTTTTGGAAAAATTGTACCACCAATGACACCGTCAGCATAAATACCCCAACACTACCACAAGTCGCTGCACCAACAAATAGTTCACAATGCATACAAGTGAGTCACAAGGCATACAAGTGAGTTCACAATGCATACAAGTGATATATAGTCCAGGTAAGTTCTGCAAGCAGTTCAGTGATGGCTATTGCAGAAGCTGTAGATTGGTTTTATCTTTGTCTTCACCAGCACTGGGATGAAGATAGAAATTTTGGCAATAATGGCTAAAGAAAAAATTATATAACATTCCAGAAGGCACTAAAAGAAAACAATTTTCTTAACAATTTACATTGTCTTCACCGGCACTGGATGAAGATAGGAATTCTGGCAATAATGGCTAAAGAAAAAATTGTGTACATTCCAGAAGGCAATAAAAGAAAACAATTTTCTTAACAATTTACATTATCTTGAAGAGAATTATTAAATATAATGAAAAGGAAAGGTGAAAGTAAACAAACAGATCTGTTAACCTCCTTTTTTGTTCATATATTAAAACAATCCTCAGCAGCTGTTTGCCCAATTTAAATTAAACCATTTAAATCATGTGGAAAAAAATATTTGGATCCATTTTTTCATGAGCGCTCATCATATATGATATATGGACATACGTACATTCAAACATAACACAAAATACAAGTGTGCACACATAATATAATATATACAACACATAACATAATAGAAAGGCCTTATAACTTTTTACAGGTGAAATCTCCATTGCAATGTTTAAAAACTCTATAGTCAAAAAAATAGAACTGATGAGCAAAACATTAACCTAGGTCTGTATGAGCTCAAAAAACAAAATAGAACTTCATGATGTGGGAAAGGGCAATAATACAATAGATATTGAAAAAAGCATCCTGGTCCAGCCAGATGTAAGGATAGCCAAACTGGAGTTTTGGATATCAGTTGTTATGGATTTGAGCCAAATCATCTTCTTTTTGGTCTGTAGAAATCGCTTTAGTTAATCTCTCTGGAATCCAAATCGGCTGCTATTCTCCCTGTGGAAACACATAAACAGACCCCCGACTCCAGACAATCACTGGGTCAGACCTTAGTTAATCTCTCTGGAATCCAAATTGGCTGCTGTTCTCCCTGTGGAAACACAAAACAGACCCCCGACTCCAGACAATTACTGGGTCAGGACCTTTCCATTGTCCTGTTACAATATCCTTCCAAAGTACCTTGGGCTTATGTACATTTTTTGGACACATATGCCTTTCTGCAGCACTAAGCCCTGATGAATCAAAATTTAAAAAGTTTAGAGTAAAAAGGGTTATTTTAAGGTTATCTTTGGGGAATATATACCCCTTCCCAATTCCCTCTTTTTGCATTAATAAGTACATTTTAATAGTTTGATGAGCTCTTTCAACTATGCCTTGTCCCTGTGGATTGTATGGGATTCCTGTTATATGAGTAATGCCAAATGATGAGCAAAATTGTTTAAAAGAGGTAGAAGTATAACCAGGGGCATTATCTCTTTTTAACTGTTTTGGAACGCCCACAGTGGCAAAATTTTGTAAGCAATGAGCTATAACATCTTTAGTTTTTTCGCCGGCATGAAGGGAGCCCATCAAAAATCCAGAAGAAGTATCAACTGTAACATGCAAATATTTTAATTTTCCGAATTCTGGCAAGTGTGTGATGTCCATCTGCCAAATATGGTTAGGTATCAATCCTCTAGGATTGACTCCAAGATTAACTTGTGGTAAAAAGGTCACACAATTTTGACATTGTTTTATTATTTGTCTAGCTTGTTCCTTAGTTATTTTAAAACACTTTTATAAAGTATTAACATTGACATGGAACCTTTTATGAAACTTTATAGCTTCTTCTAGTGTAGAGAAAATATGTATGTCATGTGTAGTTTTATCTGCGAAATCATTGCCCAAACTAAGGGCTCCAGGCAATCCTGTATGTGCCCTGATATGTCCTATAAAGAATGGATCTTTTCTGTCCCAGATTAAACTTTGTATAGTGGAAAGCAAAGAGAAAACAGTAGAGGAAGGGGAAATCCTACCAGCATCTTCAAGGGATATTATACCATTAACTATATATGACTATCAGAAAATAAATTAAATACAGAATCTTTAAACATCACAAAAGCTTGTAATACTGCATTAATCTCTACCTTTTAAGCTGATTGTTTGGGTACTAAAAATGTAAAAGTTTGATCAGGTGTAACTATTGCTGCTGTACCATTATTTGACCCATCAGTGAATATATTCGGAGAATTCATGATAGGTGTTTTTCTTGTCATTTTTGGAAAAATTACAGGATGCAATGACCAAAAAGACAACAAAGGGTTAGATGGTAAGTGGTTATCAAATGAAACATTAGATTTGCACATGATTATTGCCCAAGCATTTAACTCATTAGCTAACTCATCAATTTGATTCATAGTATATGGAGTAATAATTTTATTGGGAGAAATTCCAAACACTCCCTTTGCTGCTTTTATTCCTTTGAGTATTAATTTTCCTACAGCCTCAGGATACCTAGTAAGAATAGTGTTAGGAGAATAAATAAATGTATCCATAATAATGGACCTTCTTGCCAAAATACTCCTGTAGGAATATTTTTTGTTGGTAGTACAATAAATAACAAAGGCAAACTTATATCAATTCTATCCAAATGCATATTTTCCATATATGTTTCAATGATTTTTCATGCCTTTCTTGCTTCAGGCATTAACATTCGGAGTGAATTTGGATCTGATGGACCTTTTAGGATATCAAATAAAGGTCTCACCTCTCCTGTAGGTATGCCTAGATAAGGCCTTATCCAATTTATGTCTCCTAATAACTTTTGAAATTCATTAAGTGATTTGAGTTGATATACTCATATTTGAACTTTTGGTTGATGGACCATGGTTGAGGATAATAGAACTCCTAAATAATTAATTGGAAGATTTAATTGTACTTTATCTATTGCTATCTCTAGATTATATTTTTTAATAAGTTTGTAAGTGTGGCATAACTTTCTAGCAATGTGTTTTTAGCTTTGTGTGCTAATAATACATCATCCACATAGTGAAATATTTGTAGTTCAGGATTTTGATTTCTAAGTAGCTGGATTACTTTGTTAACATAAATTTGACACATAGTTGGGCTGTTAGCCATCCCTTGAGGGAGTACTTTCCATTCATATCTCTGATCAGGACCTTCATGATTTAGTGCAGGGATAGTGAATGCAAAACCTGGACTATCCTCAGGATGAATTGGAATTGAAAAAAAACAATCTTTAATATCTATAGCTAAAACATACCAGGTTTTTGACAAAGCCAACAATTGAGGAATCCCCGATTGAGCAGGTTCCATAATAACCATCTCATTATTAATGGCTCTTAAATCTTGCAATAATCTCCATTTACCAGATTTCTTTTTGATGACAAAAATGGGAGTATTATGGGGAGGTACAGAAGGCTGTATATGTCCCTCCACTAATTGTTGTTTGACCAGGTCATGGGCTGCTTGTATCTTTTCTTTAGTCAGGGGCCACTGAGGAACCCATACTGATCTTTCTGATTTCCAAGTAATTTTTATTGTCTCAGTGGCCCTTTCTGAAAACCCAACCCATGTCTGTCTGTCCCTTGATCTATTTGTATTGGTGCTGCTATACCTTGTTCTTGTTCTCCTAATCTTTTTCCTTTCCTAAAACTTTGTCTAGCTATAATAGTGGGTGCATTTTGATTGATGTTATTTGTTAATGCCAAACCTAATTGATCTAGGACATCTCGTCCCCATAAATTTACGGGAAGATGATCCAATACATATGGCTGTATAGTTCCCTCACATCTTTCAGGATCCTTCTATTGCACTTCTATGGGGATTAGTCACCACTCCTAGGCCTCGAAGCGTTTGAGTGGTTTGTTGTAATGGCCAATGTTTTGGCCATTCTTGATGAGAGATGATGCTAAGGTCTGCACCTGTATCCAGTAGCCCATTAAATTCATGTCCTTGAATATTTAGTTTTAGCATGGGGCGAGAATCTAAATTTAAAGAAAGCATAGCCCAATCTACACCTGTGGAGCCTAATCCCTTGGAACCTCTTTCTACAGTACAACTGGAAAATTTATCATGTAGGCTGGGTATTATTAGTAACTGTGCTATTCTATCTCCTGGTGAAATTACTGATATACCCTTTGGAGAACTGGCTATAATTTTTATTTCACCTTCATAATCGGGATCAATTACCCCAGGACTTATCATAAGTCCTTTTAGAGTAGAAGAGCTGCATCCCAATAATAACCCTACCGTTCCTTTGGGAAGAGGTGCTTTTACTCCTATAGGAATGATTTGAACTCCCATCTCTGGAGTTAGTACTGCTCTGGCGGAGGCGCAGATGTCCAACCCTGTGCTCCCTCTGGTTTGTCTGATGAGGGATCTGATGGACAATGTGTCTTGGGCACTACCCTGATGGGGTTGCTGGGTTCCTCCAGTGCTCCGTATATTTGTGGTTTTGGGCCCTGAAGCATTGAGCCCCCCTGTCCATTTTTTGGTAACAGAGCCCAATGCCTTTCTCCATGATATCGTAAATAAACACCTGGTCCTTGTTAATTTTTTGATAATGGAGTACCCTCTATGGTGGTCTGAGAACAGCATTCTTTAGCCCAATGTCTCCCTCTATGGCATCGTGGGCAAATACCCGGTATTCTACTCCTTTGATACCTAGTTTTGTTAAACCCTCCTCCTATGGGGCAATTCCTTTTAAAATGTCCTGTTTGTTCACAATTGTAGCATGTTCTTGGCCTGGCATCTAAAGCCTGTTTTACTGCAGCTGCCACGACTTGCTCTTGTTCATTAATGTCTCTACATAATTTAATATATGTGTTTAAATCTTCATGTTTCCATGGTCTAATGATACCTCTGCATCAACGATTCGCTTGCTCATAAGCCAGTTGTTTTATTAATGGCATTGCTTTTTCTGTATTCCCAAAAACTCTGGTAGCTGTTTGAATAAGCCTATCTACAAATTCAGCATAAGATTCATTAGCTCCTTGTATTACCTTAGATAATTGACCTTGTAAACCTCCATGTCCTTGTAAAGTCTTCCATGCCTTAATTGCATCTACAGCAATTTGTGAGTATACGCCAGGATCATATTCAATTTGTTGCTCTGATCTTCATAACGTCCCTTTCCTAACAACATATCTATATTTCTCTGAGGATAACCAGCTGCTGCATTTCGCCTAGCCGTCTCCTTGCAAAATTCCTCATTGGCAACCTTCCATAACAGGTATTGACCTCCATTTAGCACAGCTTTACACATATTAGCCCAATCTGCTGGCGTCATGTTCAAGTTGTTAATGGATTCACCATGCTTACAGTGAAGGGTGCTTGAGGACCATAGGTTGTTACAGCCTCTTTTAGCTGCTTCACTGTTTTGAAATTTAAAGCATGGTGAACTTGCTGCCCCCCTGCCTCTAATACAGGGCTTGTTAATATTTGAGATCCTGTCTCAGGATCCCAACTATCAACTGCGGGGGTTGGGGGCCTCCCAGCATATGGAGGTGGCGCTGTTGATTGGACACTTATGCCCTCTGGTGATAGAAAGGTGTTAGTAGCAGTCTCCTGTAGAGGTGGTGCTGTTGGTTGAACACTTACACCTTGTGGTGATAGAAAGGTGTTAGTAACAGTCTCCTGTAGAGGTTGCGCTGTTGGTTGGACACTTACGCCCTCTTATAGAAAGGTGTTATTAGCAGTCTCCTGTTGTAACTTTCCCCCTGATGGCTTTTTCTGCTTTACACTTTCTTTCTCTGTCTGACTAGCTTGAGAGACCTTCTGTTTTACTTGAATTTTTTCTCTGTCTGACTAGCTCAAGAGACCTTCTCTTTTACTTGAATATTTCTACTATAACTATAATACAACCCAAGAAGATAACGCCAAACAAAACTGAGAATGAAACAAAATTGGAACGACAGAGAATCATTATAGCCTTTCTATCCTCCTGAAATGTCCATCTGTCCTTTCTCCCTATCTGTTCCTCAGATGTGAGCGGTTTTTCTTCCCTCTCACTCATCTCCAGGGGCAGGCAACTTAAAACAAAACTGAAGCAAAACAAAAGAGGAATCTTAAAATGGCTACCCATCCTCTCGCCCTGCCCTCAGGGGCAAGCAGTGTACCTTATCACTTACTCTCAGTCATTCCCCGTTCAGCCACCAAATGCCACAGTCTGGCTGGGCACAATTCAGGAGCCACTTGTCAAAAGAAAGGAACTTTATTTTTAGAACCACACACGCCAAACAAAACAGCTCCTCAGGAAAAACCCTCAGAGCCCAACTGCCACCACCGGCTTCCACAAGCCTCTCACCCCCACCCCAGCCTCTCCACCTCCCACAATCCTCCTGCTCTTGAGGCCAATTGGCTGGGTCGCGTGGGCGGAGCCAAAGAAGTCCCCCAATGAGCAGCTCCGTGGTCTGAAAGGGCGGGGAAACAGCCCAATGAGCATCACCGCAGAGGAGCCAATCAGCTAGATGTTGCTGGGGCCACTGTGAGCCAATCATCAGCCGGCAGCTGGAAGTTTGCTGGCAGCTGGAAGTTTGCTGGGGCCCCTTCGGCTGTGCCTCTCAACACAGATAAGCTGCTCAGAGCCAGACTTTACCTCAGGGTTGTCCCTAAGGGGCCTGACCAGTGAACTAACCCTCCATTCACCAAAGTGAATCGTGTCCCTTGATTCTGTTAGTGTTGGTCCTGACACCTGCTTCGTCCACACCAGTGGCCCCAGCCCTTCCTTTACACACAGCACCAGGAGGGCAGCCCGGCGGGGAGGCCTGCCCACTCTGCCTGTGCTCTCCTGAGCTCCTGGGGCAGGGCTTAGTCTCAGGCTCACTAAGACTCTAACATGTCTCTAAGGGGGGCCCTCCGTGTTTATCGGGGCTGCTGGTAGGTTACCCCCTTCCTACTGAGATACCTCACTTGGGCTCCCCTTGCGCCTTTGTGCCCTTGTGTTGGTTTTCAATTCTCACTTGGCCTGAGCTCTGATCTCATTTAATGCCTTGTCCACCCGAGGGAAGGGGCGAGGGACCTCAGACTGCCTGCTGCCAGAGAGCCGCTGTCAAGTCCACGGCTGGGGCAGAGAGTCGCTGGTGCAGCTGCAGGGGCCCAGGGGGCAGGGAGCAGCGCACAGAGGTGCCCGCTGGGAATGGAGCAGTAAGCAGTGTCCTGGTTTCTGTTTTCTTGGTAAAACCGGAAAAGAGGCTGCGAGCCTCACACGTGGGGGCAAGGTGTGGAAGAGAGGCACCGAGGTGAGCCCACCTGGCCCAGGTGAGAGGGCGGTGGAGTGGTCAGCACAGTGCCCTCATTTCTAAGAGCAGATGGGGCTGTGCAGAGTACCCACGGGGCCTCCTGTGAGGGCTGGGGAGACGGGGCACAGGCCTTGGGGTCCTGGAAAAGGCCAGGTCCCCTGAGTCGCAGACACTGAGTGGGAGGGGTGGCCCTGCAGGGGTCAAGGTGGCCCCGACCTGTGGGGTCGATGAAGTGGAGTCAGGGGGGCCCAGGGCCTGGCGAAGGACTGAAGTGCAGGGGTCAGGATGCCAGGTGGAGGGCCAGTCGGTGTCAGCTTGATGGGCTGCAGCTGCCCAGACGTCGTGCCGGGTGCATCTTTGAGAGTGTCTGTGGTGAGACTAGCACGTGAGGGGCCAGCAAGCAGATGGCCTCCAACCAGAGAAGACCTGAGAGCCAGGGAGGCTGCCCCTGCCCCGCCTCGCTGCCTTGAGCGCAGGGTTAACTGAAACCTGCTCTCCTACCTCTCAGCCTGCTGCTTTTGGACTAGAGCTCACAGGTGGGCTCTCCTGGGTCTCCAGGGGCCTACTGCAGGTCTTGGAACTGCCAGCCTCTTACACAAGTCTCCATGTGTGAGTATGTGTGTGCACGTGTGTGTGCTTGTGTGTGTCCACACGCATCTCCCAGTCCCATTTCTCTGGAGAACCTCGACTACTGCAGGGAGGGACATATGTCATTAGAAGTAGAAGGTCCCAGAAACGAGAAGCCGAGGTGTAAGAAGGTCGTGTCCTGGCTGCTGGGGTCAACAGGACAGAGCTGAGAACAACTAGCAGGGGACACAGCCTGGGATCCAGGGCCACGCAGCAGGGGCGTCTACAGGGCAGAAACCGCACAGCGGCCCAGGTATCCGCGGGAGGGGCGTGTTCTGGAAGGCCCACCGAGCAGCAGGAAGGCCGCGAGTCTCCCCCAACCTGTGACCACAGAGGACATGGTGATTGCCATGGCCAGTCAGCGAGGGGACACTTAGGGAAGGGAGCAGGTTGGCTGGTGCCAGGCTGAGAGAGCAGGGAGTGTGGGGAAGGATCTGAGAGGGGTCTGCACCCCATCAGGGACGGCCCAGGGAACAAGTGCCTGTGAGGGCCTGGGTGCTGGACTGTGGGGAGACCCCAGGGGCAGGGTGTAGGGGTGGGGGCTGGTGGTGCTTCTTCTCATACACCTCCTGGGCACTCTGCCCAGGGCAGGGCGGGAGGGTGGTCTTCCCAGCAGCTCTGAAGCACTGGGCATGGGTCCATTTCCCTCCTTCGCTGGTCCTGCTCCCGCAGCCCAGGGGCCAGGCCTCTCCTGTTGGCAGCCTCCTTGGACCTCCCTAGGCTGCCTCCTACCGGCTGGTGCAATGCTCTCCACATCAGGGATGCTACTAGGAACTCCCAGGACTGCTCGCCTGCCTGCCCGCCCCAGTCCCCAAGGCACAGCAGGGTGGGTGCAGGCAGCAGTCGCCGCTTTCAGGGGCTACAAGTCTGACCTGGCTGTGGCTTGCGAGTGGGGAATCTCCCCTGGGTGGTTCTGTTTCACTGGGTGTTAAAGCTCAGCCGACAGGCGAAGGAGAAGGGAGGCGTGTGGTGAGGCTCCACTTGCTGGGTCCTGGAAACCCCTCGCCGCCTCTCTCCGACGCATTGATTAAGGTGCGTGTTTCCATTGTGTTTTGACTCAGCTGTGGCAGCACTTATAGGTTTATTTTCCTCTGCATCATGGAAACACTGTTTCTCAAATCCCCTGAGGTCACTGGGCCGCACTGACCACTTCTTTCCTGCTGTGACTGTTGACTCTCACATCTGTTAATCCCCAGGTGCAGGCCACATTCCTCTCCTGCTCTCCCTGACAAGCAAAGCCCTGTAAGCTCAGGAGGTCAAAGCAGGGGTCCTCGGAGGCAGGTGGCGGGGGCTGGGGGCAGGTGTCCCTCCTGAAACCAGACCTCTCATCTGCCCACGCTGCACCCCGGGAGAACCACGGCCTCAGGGCTCCCTGGCGGACTTCCAGCCGGAGTTTTCCCAGCAGAGCGAAGCTCGTGCTGGTTGTGGCCTGGTTTTGTGCAGATGATAGTCTCCTCCTTCCCCTGGAGCCCTCAGCCCAGCAGGTTCTGCAGCTGCCGGGACAGTGACACACTTGTGCTTGGCGCCTGCCTCAGGCCCTGCTGTGGGCCGGGGTGTGGGACCAAGCCAGGCGCCCAGTACAGTGGATGCACAAGAGCCCCCAGGGATGCTAGGGGACTTCCCGCGTCAGCTCTGGGGTACTGAGAGTGCCTCCAACCCAGCCTCAGGGACTCTGTCCTCAGGAGACCTGGGGGCTGTGCACAGGTGGCAGGGTGCAGAGCTGAGCAGAGCAGAGGCCGCTCTTCCCTCCTTGCTCTACCTGTTCCTCGGTCACCCAAACCCCAGGGCAGAGACACGCTTGCTGTGGACAGAGGCTGTGCTCTCCTCCGCCTCCCACCCTCCAGCTCTGGTGTGCAGTCTTGGCCACCTGGGCCACCCTCTGCCCTTGGTCCCTGTGACCTGAGCCTGGCCATCTCCCCGTCTGCTGACAGACACTTATCTTGATGATTCCCCCCTGCATGCACACACGCGCACACACATGCACATACACACATGCACACACGCACACACATGCACACACATGCGCACACACACACGCACACACATGCACACCCTGTGGGAAGGCCTTCACCCTCAGCCCAATTCAGCTCCCCTCCCCTACCTGTCCATCCCATCTGCCTGCTTCTCCCAACCCTGCTCTGGTCAGGGCTTCAGCCACGAGCCATAGCCATTGGCCTCATCTGCAACGGTCACCTACTGTGTTCAAAACCGGCTTAGCCTTCAGTCTAGATGCACAGAACATGTCTAACCTTACTGCCTTCTGCAAAAGTTAGTCCTTCTGAAGAACCTGCCTGGGTGGGTCAGCTTTCTGCTACTGTGACTAAGTGCGGAAGTACCTGTTTGGGCTCACAGTTCCAGAGGTCAGTCTGTGGTTGCCTGGCCCCTGGTTTCAGGCCTCTGGCAAAGCAGAACATCATGGTAAAGGTGTGACAGGGAAAGCTGCTCACCCCTGATGAAGCACAGAGAAGTGGACTGGATACTGTTCCCCAAGCCCACCCCCAAGGACCCGCTCCCTTCAACTACATCCCGCCTCCCAGTGGTCTGTCCAGCTACGAATCCATCAATGGATTAATCCACTGATGGGGTCAGAGCCTCCATGACCCAATCACCTTCCAAAAGCCTCACCTGTGAACCTGGCTCCACTGGGGACCAAGCCTTCATCACATGAGCCTTCAGTGACACCGCCTTGAGTATTGTGCTTGGAGCGCCTCCTCCAAGAGGGACAGGGGCGTCTTCCTCCTCCGGTCTGGCTTGGCGGGCGGCGGGCGTCTTCCTCAGAGCAGCTTTTAATAGGTTTCAGAGACAGTGGTTTCGTGTTTCACGTGTGTCTACGTCAGGGTTCATCTGCTGCATGTCTGTCAAAACCAGAACTCTGAGAACAAAGTTTCTACCCTGAAAATTGCTTTTGCAGCCCCTTCTTCTGTTTCCTGCAGGCCGAACTTAAGACATCGCAGGTGTTTTAATAAATTTATTTTGAACTTCTTGTATTTCATTATATGAAAATGGATTTCTAGCTGCCTACCCTAATTAAGGAAATGACACCATTAAATAGATGTCTTTTAAGCAAATTCAACTCTATTACCTGTGGCCAACCTCACATAAAAATAGCCAAAATACATTATTCTCTGTAAAAGTTGATAGTTCAGAGTCATTCAGATGCCAATTACGCACCTGTTTGGCTCACTTCTGGTAATTTTATGTAGCATTAGATTTGCTGTTCTTAGTTTACAACCTATTAAACCTGATAAAATTGAAACATGGGCTCTCCGGGTCATAAATGAATATAAGGCACTCTCAGACAAATGAAATGCTCAGAATAGAAATATTTACTGCACTTTAGTGGGAGGTTTTCATAAAATCTCTCAAGCTGCAGTTGCTATCGTTTGTAATGAAGCAGACCCAAATCGGCCTGGGCAAGCCGTGCTGCGTGGAAGACTCAGGTGACGAACAGAGTTCTCACCCAACGCAGGGAAAACGCGGCACCCAGAGCCCCTCAGCACCAGGCCTTCCATGGGCAGGATTTCAAAGGCAGGGACAAACCTCAGCCTGGGACAGAGTTCCAGGACATCCCCAGCGGCCCCCGGAGGCCTGGGGCCTGAGCTCTGCTTCCTTATGCCCCTTTGGACCCTCCCAGAGAAGCTGCGGGAGGGCCGCTGGGTGAGAGCCTTTGCTAAGAGCTGGGGATGGGCACTGGGGCGAGGGGTGCTTACCCATGCCAGGGTGAGCATCGCTAAAGCCCAGGCAGAGAAGCAAGAGAGCTCCGCTGCTCCCCAGCACTCTGCCATGGCCCCCTGAGCAGAGGAGTCTCAGGAACCCAGCAGCCAAGACAGCGCCAAGTGCGGGGGCAGCCCTGCCCCATGGGTGCTGGAGCAGAGGCACCCACACCGGTGTGAGCCAGCCTCCCCGGGAGGTGGGGGCAGAGGCAGCCCAGAGGCTGGGTGGCCTCAGAGGGGTTATAATGGGTTCACAAGGTGTGTGCTGTGGTCAGAAAGGGGCGGGTGGCCTGCGCCAGTCACAGTGGGCAGCTTTGCCACACAGGCCAGAAGGAATGAAGAGAGGCGAGAGGAGAGACCAAGGGGTGTGCGAAGGGGCGGATTGTGTGTGTGTAGGTGTGTGTAGGCGTGAGGAGTGTGTAGGTCGGTGTGTAGGTGTGTATAGGCATGCTAAGGGAATAGATGTGTGCGGGTATGTGTGTAGTTTGTGTGTCTGTAGGTGTATGTATGTGTGTAGGGTGTGTGTGTAGGGATGTGTGTGTAGGGGTGCGTGGGTAGGGGTGTGTGGGTATGTGTGTAGGTGTATACAACTGTGTGGGTAGTTGTGTGGGGGTTGTAGGTGTATGAGGTATAGGTGTGTGTAGGAGTGGGGAATGTGTAAGTGTGTATATGTACTTGTGTGTGTGGGTGTTGGGCATGGGGACAGTATGTATTTTTATATAGGTGTGTGTGTGTAGTTTTGTGTATAGTTGTATGTTTAAGTGTGTGGGTGTGTGTAGTTTTGTGTGTTTGTGTAGGTGTGTAGGGGTGTGTATAGTTTTGTGTGTGGGGGTGTGTGTAGGAGTGTGTGTACTTTTGTGTGTTTGTGTGGGTGTGTGTAGGGGTGTGTGTAGTTTTGTGTGTTTGTGTAGGGGTGTGTATAGTTTTGTGGGGGGGGTGTGGGAGTGTGTGTACTTTTGTGTGTTTGTGGGGGGGTGTAGGGGTGTGTATAGTTTTGTGTGTGGGGGTGTGTGTAGGAGTGTGTGTACTTTTGTGTGTTTGTGTGGGTGTGTGTAGGGGTGTGTGTAGTTTTGTGTGTTTGTGTAGGGGTGTGTATAGTTTTGTGGGGGGGGTGTAGGGGTGTGTGTACTTTTGTGTGTTTGTGGGGGGGTGTAGGGGTGTGTGTACTTTTGTGTGTTTGTGGGGGGGTGTAGGGGTGTGTATAGTTTTGCGGGGGGGTGTAGGAGTGTGAGTACTTTTGTGTGTTTGTGTGTGGGTGTGTAGGGGTGTGTATAGTTTTGTGGGGGGGTAGGAGTGTGTGTACATTTGTGTGTTTGTGTGGGGGGGTGTGGGAGTGTGTGTACTTTTGTGTGTTTGTGTGGGTGTGTGTACATTTGTGTGTTTGTGGGGGGTGTGTAGGTGTGTGTAGTTTTGTGTGTTTGCGTAGGTGTGTAGGGGTGTGTATAGTTTTGTGGGGGGGTAGGAGTGTGTGTACATTTGTGTGTTTGTGTGTGGGGGTGTAGGGGTGTGTGTACTTTTGTGTGTTTGTGTGGATGTGTGTATATTTGTGTGTTTGTGGGGGGGTAGGGGGTGTGTACTTTTGTGTGTTTGTGTGTGGGGGGTGTAGGGGTGTGTGTACTTTTGTGTGTTTGTGTGGGTGTGTGTACGTGTGTGTGGTTTTGTGTGTGTAGGGTGTGGGTGTGGGTGTGTAAGGGCTGCTGGGCAGAGCCAGCTCAGTGAAGGGTCCCGCCAGCCTGAAGCCCCTCTGGAGTGGGAGGAGGAACGAGGGAACAGACCTGGACCCTCACTGTCCTCCTCCCTTCTAGTTGGGGGTGGCCAGCCACCCTCGCGGGCCTGAGGCCCTGCAGTTTACCACTGAAGGTCTCAGGTCCCAGGAAGCCGTGTCTGGGCACTGGACAGGTCAGTCACCCACCTGATCCCCCATCAGGATCCTCCACGGCTGACCCAGCTGGGGCAGAGGCAGGGAGCCCAGGAAGAGAGCCCACCAGGAGTGTCCTCTGCACACACAGGTGGGGGGGGACAGGGGCAAGAAAGGTGCTCCAGGGTCACCCTGTGCTTGCTCAGCCCAGCACCAGCTAAGACCATCTCCAGAGCTCTTTCTAGCTCCTTCGAGGGATCAGCTGCAGGTGTGTGTGGAGCACACACACAAGACCCACCTGAGACTGCTGAGGTTTGTCCACTACCGTGAGCTCAGGTGATACCTCCAGGTCCCTCCGCACTGTCCAGCTCCCTCCAGGACTCCCTGGCCCTGGCCCTGGCTCTGGCAATAAGAAGCTTGGTGACCTCTGTCCAGTGTGTTGATTTGTCCAGTTCCACAAACACTTCAGTACTTTCAGATTTTGCTAGTGAACATGGCTATGTGTTTATTACCCTTCTCGTTGGTTCTAGCCTGGGGTGGTGACCCTCGGGCTGGGGTCACCAGGAGGAGCCCTCTCTGTGATGCTGTTGTGGTCCTTAGCTGGACTGCTCTGGTGCTCGCCGGGTGAGCAGCTGGTATCACGGACTCATTAATGATTGGCCTTGACCTGCATCTGCCTGGTGACTCAGGACAGGGCACTACTCACATGCCTGCTGGTCACTCAGCACACCTGCTCAGGTCCTGGGAGGGCTTCCTCGGGTGCTTCTGTTCTAACCACCGAGTCTCGGGCTCCTCACGGGCTCTGTCTCCTGTGCACTTACCAGACCCCTCCCGTGGCTCGCCTTAGCCCTGCTCTTACTAGAACGTTTTGGACAGCCAAAGTGCAATTTTAATGAAACACCATAGGTCTTCTTTTTCTTCATTTTTATTTATTCTTTGTATATAATTCAAGAAACTTTGCCTAACTCAAATATGAAAGATATCTTTTTCTATAGCTTCTTCAAGAAGTTTTAATTGAGAGCTATAATCCAGGTTGAGTTAAATTTTGTACATAGTATAAGGTTAGCGTGGAGATTCAATTTTTATAAAGCTATTTGATTTTTCAAAAGTGCATGTGGAAAGAATGTCCTTTTCAGTTGAATCACCGTGGTCCCTCTGAGGAACAGCCACGAAGCCACATATACACGTGCGACTCTGCGTCTGGCCTCCTGTCTGCTCTCACAGATCCCACGTTAATTCCACCTGCACCAACTGACAAGTTTACAGTAAGCTTCTTTTCAGCCCCTGTAACTCATCAAATTTGTTCTTTTTCATAACTTTTGACTCTTCTAAGTAACACATTTCCACGTGATTTTCCAGCTCCACTGGGAGCGCCTGCAGAGGTGGCAGGGTGCCTGCAACAGGACCCCCGGCCCGGCGAGGGGACCCCCGGCCGGCCTCATGTGTTCCAGGAGCTCCCCAGCTCTGCTCTCCAGGCTGCTTCCCGCCGCTGAGCTGTGGCCCCTCGTGGGCGGTGAGGACAGCGAGGCCTTTGTCTGTGAGGAAGGTTGGACTCTTCTCTTGGAGGCGAGAACGCCCTTTCTAAGAGCAGAAACTGCGGCCCAGGAGCTGCCTGCACAGTGCTGTACCTGAGGCGGCCAGAGGGACACCCAGCACCACGGGCGAGTCCTCCACGGTCACCCTGAGAGCGGGGCTCTCTTTCTGCCAGCTGGGTCTTGACCCCAGTCTGCTTCTACCTCCAGAGAACCCCCTTGGCCACGTGCACTTCCCGTGGCCTTGGTCACTCCTACCTGGCCAGCAGACACCTGCGTGCACAGGGACGGGCCTGTGGGCTGAGGGTGGAATGGAAGGGCAGACGTGGTGGCTCAGTCAAGCCTGGGAGGTGGCAAGGGCAGCACCTGGGCCCAGGTGAGGGTCCTGGGTCCTGCCCAGAGGATATCACAAGGCCTCTTGGCCCTCACAGGACAAAAGTCCTCTAACTCCCTGAAGCCCAGCTCTGCACCAGCCCCACGGTGCACTGCCACAGGCTGAATGCTGCCCAGGGAGCGTCCACAAGAGCCGAGAAGCCCCACTTCTCCGGGCCCCAGGGAGGTGCCCGCTCTCTGTGGCCTCGTGGCAGAAGAGCATGGCAGGAACCCACCCAGGAGTGTCCAGCCCGGCCTGCGGCCCTCCAGGACCTGCACTGGCAGCTGCGGACCGCAGGCAGCTCCACCGCCCCCTCAGGGCCCTGGACCAGCTGAGAGCCCACTCTGCCTCCTCGCTGCCAGGACGCCACAGCCCCTTTGGGCTAAGTGGACCACGGTGGCTGCCCCCTCATGGGGAGTCCTTCAGTGTGGGGGACAGCCACGTGTGTCTCTCTGCCTGGTCCTGGGTTGGGGCTCACCGTGGAGTTCCTGGTGTCCTTTGGAGGGGAGCCTGCTGAGTACAGCTGCGGCCAGACCCCCTGGGGCCCGCCTCGCTCTGACCACCTCACACTCCCCCGGTGACCACTGGACGAAGCTCCTAATTTGGATATTGCTGTGGTTGGAACGCTTGTGGCTCCATCTTCACACCCCAGTGTGACTGTGAGCAGGTGGGACCTGTGGGAGGCCGTGGGTCAGAGCTCCTGAAGGGATGGCGTCCCAGGAAAAGGGGCCCAGGGGTCTGCCTGCTCCTCCCACCTGTGAGGGCCAGCACGGGAGGGCTCAGGTGCCACTGTGTGGGGACGTGCTGCCAACATGTGTGCACAAGTGTATGTGAGCCTGTTCTGTGTCCCGGCCCACCCTTCCCAGGCATGAGTGACATTCGTACATGTGGGCGTGGGCGAGTGCTGGGTGTGTGTACACGGGTTCAATGTGCATTTGTGTACGTGTGTGCATGTGTGTGAGTGAGGGCTTGTCTGTGCATGCCTGAGTGTGCATGTGTGTGGTTATGCACAAATGCGTACCCCTGTGGGCACACATATGGACAAGTCAAAATCAGAGACCCTTCACTCAGCTAATGCTCTCTAGAGGTTCAAAATGTCATTTTTTAAATTTCCAGTTCTGACAGCAAAGGACTTGAGTTGGGCCTGATGGACAACAAGCTCCAGTCAGCGCCTTCAGGCCCGGGCTTTGGAGTGTCCTACTTCATTGACGTTCTCCTTTCCTTGTGTGCTGTCCCCGGGGACCCCCATGGGAGTCAGGGGTCGGGGAGGCTGGAACGCGGCTCACCTGCATTTCCCAGACTCTGGGCCCGGCCAGGAGCTGCATGGGAAGGGGACTCTGGCCCTCACCCCATGCCCGCTCCGTGGGATAACTGGCCCCAGGACCCACCCAGCAGAGGGGAAGTTCCTGGGGATGAAAGAGCAGGAGCCCCCAGCCCTGGGCTGACTGCTCCCTAAACCTCAGCGAGTTCTGTAGCCGGGAGAGGAGGGCAGCAGAGCCACTCTGCATGCTCCTGGCCTGCGGGGGGAGCGCAGCCGGCCCCTGAAGGGATGCTGCCTGCTGCCCGCCGCAGGGAAGGAGATTTTGCACAGACTGGAGAGGCCGACAGCACTGTTATCTCTCCAGCTGCAGAAGAGGACACCCCAGGCCTCGCCTGGTGGCCTGGCCAGCAGAGTCCACACCCAGCAGGGCCCACCCACCCCCAGGGCCAGAACTTGGCCACCTGCCAGGCTACCTCCAGCAAAGAAAGCTGCACCCTGGGAACCCCACCTGGTGGAGCTTCCCGCCCCTGGGCCCCTGCCCCTGGGCCCCTGCCAGCTCGCAGCCGCCTCCTCCCACCCACAGACTTGTTCTTAAATCTGCCTTGGGGAGCCTCACGTCTCAGGAGCGCACTTTCTGAAAGACCTGTCCCCACCAACGACCAATCACGTGTCAACAGCCCGCTGCCATGGAAACGTGAGGCTCCCTGGCTGCCAGGTGATGCAGCTGCACCCCCTCCCTGACCAGCAATGGGCCACAGCCGCCATGATGAGAAGACAAGCGATGGGAGCCGCTGCCAGGCCCACCCCTGGGCGCCACCTGGCCCAGCCACAGGCCACCTCCACCTGGACCACACAGGCTGACGTGCTGGGGACGTGCTGGGGATGGGCAGGGGACGGGCAGGGTCCTGCTTCTACAGGCTCCTCCCCACAGAGTCTGCGGGCGGGTGTCAGTGCCGCCCGAGGCAGCTCACCTGTGGGAGCCAAGGAGGCAGCCTGCAGCTGGGACTGTGCCTAACACCACCCGCAGAGGGGCCCACGGGGGCCCACCTCAGCCACCGCTTGGCACAGTGCCAGGCCTCCCTCTGCCCCTCCACAGCCACCAACGCCAGGGGCGGTCCTGCCACAGTTGGGCCTGCTGCCCTGAGCCTGTTACTGCTGCCCCAGCCCCGAGTGCCCCAGGGCCACAGCCTTCATCTGTTGGGGCTGCCACAACAGGACGCCTTGCCCAGGGTGTGGACAACACCCCCCGCTCCCCATCCACCAAACCCGCCTGCGGCCAAGGGGACTGTGGGTGCAGCCTGTGCAGTCCTATGCCTGGGTGACGGCAGGGACAAAGGCTGGACACTGGGTGAGGACGGGCACCCAGGGGTCCAGGAGAGAAGTGGTGAGCAGAGAACTGGATGGTGAAGGAGGCAAAGGTAGCTCTCCTGGGCCTCCATCTCTCTCCGTCAGCCTGGGCTGGAAAATGACGGGTGGGTGTGAGCCCTCTGTCCCCGGCTCCAGCAGAGAGAGAGGCTTTAGAGTGATCCCAGAAGCTCTTCAACACACCAGACCCAACCCAAGGCCTGGATCAAGAAGGAAAAAAGATAAAAAAGGAAAAGAAAGGAAACCCACCGACCCGACCAGAACACAGGGAGGATTCTGCCCGCCGCACTAGCTGGAGCAGTGAGCCACCTGGCCTTGGGCTGCACTTGGGAGGAGGCTGTTTGCTGAGACCCTGGATCGCAGGGTCTTCGAGCCAGAGGTGGAGCCCTCTGGGCTGGTTCCTCACCAAGATGCTAGATTTGGGTCATGGAGTCTGCAGCCCCCTGGCTCTGATGTTCCAGCCAATTGCTGATTGGCACATGGACAGGTGCAGGTGCTGTGTTCCAACCCTCCCCGTCTGCACCCAGGTCAGAACACGCTGAGCCCTTCTCTCAAACACCAGCCCCCCGACTCTGGTGACCTTTCCAGCCACCCCACGGGCGGTAGCTCCACAGGAACCACACTCCATTGTTTCATTTTAGTCTGTCTCGGTGGGTCTTCTATCCGTGCATTTTTTTCAGATAAGGTAACTAGCAGGAGGTCAACGACTTCTCCAGGTCATTTTGGTCCTGAGCAGAGAAAAGGGCTTTAAAATAATCTCTGGTCTCAGTTCAGACAGAAATGGGTAGGGTCAGGATTGGGTTCCACCTTTCGGAATCAATGTCTTTATTTACGTGTTTACCTTTTAACTGAGTCGAAAGTCACACACAGGTAGTGA
Source organism: Ictidomys tridecemlineatus (assembly GCF_052094955.1). Lineage (NCBI taxonomy): Eukaryota > Metazoa > Chordata > Mammalia > Rodentia > Sciuridae > Ictidomys > Ictidomys tridecemlineatus. The sequence continues at coordinate 1,472,715 of NC_135477.1, read as the reverse complement.
AGCATCTCAGAACACTCGGTTCCTTCTCAGGATTGGGCAACCCACCTCAATCTCGTTCAACCCATCTGCATCACCCCCAAGGGGACCTGGCGCCCAGTGAGCAGCCACTGCCCACAGTCAGCTCTGCCACGCCTGACAGTCACCTTTCTTTGTCCATGGACCCACCTGTTTTCATCCTGTGAACATGGGACCTCTCCTGTGGCTGCTTCGGCTGAGCATAAGGCTCTCCATGTTCGTCCCTGTCACACTCCTTTGAATGGCTTTGGTACCTTCTGAAACCCCACTTGATATGGAAGTGAGGGCTTGTGTCTGGACTCTGTTTTTCTTACACTGGTCTGGTCCTTGTCATGGTGCTGTGCCAGGCTGCCTTAGGGCTGTAGCCTTGGAGTTCAGTTCTGAACTCAGGAAAGTGCCCTCTCCAACTCTGCCCCTCCTTGCCACCTGGGGCTCCTGATAATTCCTCCTCAGTGTGAGGCCTTGCATGATCGATTGGGAGCACAGGCTGTACAGAAAGCTCTGGGTCACAAACACCTCATCAAAATGGTCCTCCAGTCCATGAACTCAGCACGTCTTTCCCTCTGTATGTCTTCTTCAATTCCTTTCAGCAATGTTTCATGGTTTTCAGTTTACCAATCTTTCTCCTTCTTGGTTAGTTTATTTTTATGATTTTATCAGTTTTCATGCTATTGCAAATGTGATTATTTTAAAGTTTATTTTCATCTTAACTGATTACAGCATCTCTAAGTGGGTCTCTTTGGGCTTGCCGTATGGGGTATGTTCGGCTTCTTGGATCTATAAACACTCATTCACTTCATTGTATTTAGGAGTTGAGGACACCATTTCTTCAGACAATCTCTGCCCTTTACACCACTCCTCTCCTCTGGAACTCCTCTCCTCTGAACTCCTATGATGCATCTATCACATTGGTGGCTATGATGGTGTTCCTCAGGCCCTTAGGTCCTGTTCCCATTTTTCATCCTTTTCCCTTCTGCTCCTCAGACTCAATACTTTCATTGTTGCTATGGTTTTCATGAATGGACTCTAAACATCCACATGTTAAAATTTCATCCCCAGGGTGGTGCCTTTGGGAGATGATAGAGTCTTGGGAAGTTCTCCTGGTGGGAGTTTCTTAGGTCCCGGGCAGTGTGTCCTCAAAGGGGATTGTGAAACCCTAGGCCTTCCTTATCTATGTTTCCTGGCTCATGAGGTGAGAAATTTTGCTCTTCTGTGTACTCCTACCATGATGTGCAGCCTGGCCAGAAGCCCAAAGCAAAAGGGCCACTTGATCATAAACTAAACCTCCAAAACTGTGAGCCAAAATCAACTTCTTCTCTTTGTAAGCTAATGCATCATGTATTTTGTCACACCGATGGGAAGCTAATAAATTGTCCTGTCTTTAAGTTCTCTGGTTATTTCTTTTGCTTATTCATATCTGCTGTTGACCTCTCTAGTTAATTTTTCATTTCCATCGTTGTGCTTTTTAGCTCTAGAATTTCTATTTTGTTCTTTTTCTTATTGTTTCTCTATTTGTTGGGATATTATTTTCTCCTAGTTTTCTTTAGTTCTTTGCCCACGGTTCCCCACAAATCTTGGAGCATATTTATTAATATGCTCAATAACATGTGCTTACTCTGGGATAATTTGTTAATCTCCTTTTTTTTTCTCCAAGTGAGCCATACTTTCTTGTTTTTTGCATGTTTTTCAATTCTTTGTTAAAAATAAAACATTTTTAATATTATCATATGGCAACTCTGAAAATCAGATTATTCCTCTTCTCAAAGTATTTTGTTCCTGGCTAGAAGCTGCAATTGCTTATTTAATGACTTTTTCAAATTATCTTTGAAGACTGTAATTTTTGTTATGTTATGATATCTGATCTCTGTTATTTTGCTTGTGGTTAATAATATTTTGAGAAGTATTTTCTTAAATTCCTGGAGCATGTCCCTCACCTTTCCAATCCCCCCCCAAAAAAGGATATGAATATTTGGGTCCTGTTTGCGGATTTGTTCTGTAGTGCTCTCCTGCACCACTGTGTCCATTTGTTATGGGCCAGGCTCTCTGGGCAATGACCAAACACACTCCACTTTACCCTGAGGCTCCACGTCCTATAAGAAACGCTTCTCCCATGGGAACACCCCGCCTCTGTGCCTTTCAATAGTTACTTAGCATAGCCTGTTTGACAACACAAAATGTCAATTCCCATACAATGTATTGGTTCCCATTCCTTGGACAATGTATCCTCTCAGAGATTGATTGTCTAGACTTTAGTAACCATTCTTTAATTTGTACTCAAGTAGGGTCATTTTGACCTACTTCCCTTTTGCTTATGATTATGGAAAGTCCCGTGAGAAATACCAATGTACCCATTGCATTGTTTTGCTAATGGCTCACTTCAACTCTGTACCCTTGCTTGCTTGCTTGCTTGCTGCTGTGCCAACCTGTGCCAACTTTGAAATACTCAGGCTCAATGCTGTTCCGTGCAGAGACAGTTATGGGACCTGCAGGGAGCAGTCGCCAGCCGGCTAAATAAAGACTCTCCAATTCAGATGAAACGGTATGTTTTCTGAGCGGTCTTCCCCATAACACATTTACAACTCCACCTCACCCTCACCCCTGCTTGCACTGAACCTCAGTGGGAGCCCAAGTGCCACCTCCTTGGGTCTTGGCAGAGTTTGCGTCCTGCCCTGCACATGCATTCTAGATTCTGCCCTGTACCCAGGAGCTTTTCAAACCCCATAATCCCCAAAGCAACTCTCCAGCTTCCCGCCGCCCGGGTCTTTGGCTTACCTACTGTTAGACCAGGTGTCTACCGAGGTCTGTTAGCTCTCCGTGTTTTCCAGGATCCTTCACTGCCAGCCACATTTCCGTGCTGACATAGTCAGCTCCAAGTTAGACAAAATCAAGGCTGGCGTCAACCCTTCAGGATGCCCCAGGCCTGTCAAAACAAACATGATTCCCTGGGAACAAGATCCACTCTGCTCCTTCCAAAGCCAGGGACCCACACTGGGGACCTGGCCACCGTCTCCAAGACCCGTTCTATGCCAAGGAGAGGTGAGCTAACAACTCAAATGCCACGGCTCTTCCCAGTGTTAAGTCATCTTTTTCTTGATTGAGCATTTGTTTAGCTGCCATAAACCTTTGACCACTTTTCAAAGTTTTCAACAAATTGATTATAGGAGGCTTTTCCTCTTTCTCTTTTTTTTGGGGGGGGGGTTGTTTGGGGTCTGTTGTTGTTGTTGGTTGGAGTTTCTGTAGAGAAGAGTCCTTGAAGCTCCCTACACCTCTGCTCTGGCTGAGCCCGTCTCCATTTTCTCCTTGACCACAAGCTGCCCTTCCGCCTTCTTCTCTCTAGCAAGAGGGAGAGGCCGGGTCAGTTTTCATGCCACCTTCTCCAGGCCCGAGTGCTCACACACACACACACACACACACACACCAGCCTCTCCCCAGCAGCTTGGAGGAGTGCAGACTCTGTTTCTCCCCTCCTGTGGGCCATGAGTTGTAGGCAGTGCAGGGTCACCAAGGCCCCAGGTTGCAGAGCTACTGAGCATCAGTCAGATCCACTGCCTGGCTCCAGACCCCAGCCCTCACCCCCATCCACACCAGTTTTATGAATCTGTCTAGCGACCCCGTGGGCTTGAGTTCTCCTTCCCTCCTCTCCTTTCTATCTCTAGGTCCTCCCACTTGAAGGCTGAGGGTACAGCGTTCCCTGTGGCTAGGGTGGGGGGAGAAAAGTGCCACGGTTGGACCAGGTCAGAGTGGGCGGGGTCTCCTGCCCGGGGTATGGAGAACCTGAGAACCCAGGGACTCTGTGTGCTCTAGCTCCACAAGCAGAATCGTTTAAAAAGTCGATGTGTCAGTTCCTTGCAGGTCTTTTTTCCACTTAGTTATGAAAACATTATGTTTCTCTTAAGGAATCAAACAGTTGGTGTTTATCTTACATCACTTATCGCAAGTGTGATTTGAAAGACAAACTGATTTTCCAGCTGCTCAGTGATTAAAATGTTTGACAATTTATGTCTTCATGTTTGATTTGTGGTCCAGGACGTGAGAAAGACAATAAATACGTCCTTTCTGAGCCGCGTCCTTGGGCTGCTCAGGAGTCCGCGCAGACGTCTATTGGGGTAATTTGAGATGGAGCAGGAAAACGGCTCTTGAATTAAGTCGCAACCTCCTTCAGCCATTTAAACCCAGGTGCCGGATTAGGAAGCAGAACGTCCTGTTCCAGGCAGCCCCGACGGAGGTCCCGGGGCCTGCCGTCCTCAGACGCGCAGCGTGCAGAGCAAGGCTCTAGGGCAGATCTCGAGGACGCGTCCCTGGGTCTCGGTTCTTGTGTTGCCTTAGAATCATAAAGTATCATGAAGTAGGAGAAGGGGAGCGGGATCTGAAACCCTCCGTGACAAGGAGCCGCGGGTGCGTGGCAGTGAGGCAGCAGCAGGCCCTGGAAACGTGCGGGGACATTCATTTACAAGTGGAATTGTCCCTTAAACGTCAGACTGGAGCTTGTTATCCGGAGGCACCATCTAATTAAGTCCTTTTATTGCTCCTTTATGAAGCCAGCAGTTCCCTAATGAGTCAAACCCCTGTTTCTAAGTATACAACTCCTTTCAGCAAGGACAGCCATGCGGCCTTGTTGGCCAGGCTCAGCAGCTTAGGGGGCAGCAGAGATGACCATCTGCCTCAGGAGGCCCAGGCCCTGGAATTCCAGTCCAGGCAGCCGCCAGACCACAGGCCGAGCAGGGACAAGGTCCTGAAGCAGGATCAGGAAGGGTCTGTGGGGTGGGACCCTAGGGGGGAGCGTCCAGGGCAATGGGAGGACTAGCAGGACAGCCTGCAGAATCTCTGCACCCACATGGACCCCTGCATCTCTGGTGCCTCAGGCCAGGCCTGCACTGAGGGGCCAGGCACTGGAGGACCCAGGTGACTCCGCTAACAGGAGCCCAGGGATGGGACTCCAGGGCTGTCCAGGGAGCTGAGACCTCCCAGCCCACACTGAGAGGTGGCCTTGAAAGGACACTGAGCATGGGCCCAGCTGAGGAAGCCCCACAGAGCAGGGTCGGTCACATGTGGGTGTGTAACCCCCAGGTCCATTGGGCAGGCCCTCTGAGGCGCTGCTGCCGGCCTGCCCTCCGACACATGGGCACTGTCCACCCACCTTGCAGCAAATCTGCGGGCCCCCGATGCCCAGAGAGGCAACCTCTGCCAAGGTCACCATGACCAGGGTCAGGCTTCTGTGCTCCTCCTGGGCCCCACAGCCCTGCTCCTCCGCGTAGCACAGTCACGGGTTACTGGGTAGGACTGACCTGGCAGACAGCGAGGACGCGCTCTGGGCCCAGGGACGGGACGACAGCCGCGCTCCCCCGAAGCCAGGCAGCATCCTCAGGCGCTTGTCCACTCTCGTGCTGGGCTCATCCAGGAAAGCGGCCTCACCTGCATGTGGAATCCATACCCAGCTAGATGGCCTTCCCTCTGGAAAGCCCTCGTGCCCAAATCAGTTCAGTTTACCCCTTGATTATGTACTCGGCTTTCTTGCGTGAAGCTTCTGACTAGAAATATGTATCTCATTGTACTTCATGCTATTCAATTGACCCAAACACAAAGGCATTTTTCTTGAATACTGAACGATCATGTACCTTTTTAATTAAAGCTTAAACAGCTCTTAATTAAAACCATGAATCACAGGCAGCAATTTCTCCCTCAACTGTCCGCCAGTCCTCCTGTTTCCCTGCAGGGTGACCTGCAGCGCGAGGGTGGCTTGCACACAGTCGGTCGCCAGGCACTGAGAGGTGGGGGCTGTGTCACAGCTGGTCACCGTCCCTGGCAGGCTCCCCCCTGGAGCTGCCACTCACAGACACGCCTCCCTCCCTCTCCGGCCCGTGATGGAGGCAGCGGCAGCCTGTTGGTTCACTCCCGGGGCCAGGGGACGGCTTCAGTGGAGGGTTGTCAGAAGGAAGGAGCCATGCGTTGACATTTCCAACACCTGACAAGTGGCTCCCACAGATGCGTGTCCCCTGAGGACCCCTGCCTCCCACACATGGCCCATGCTCCTGGTTCAGTTTGACGAGACTTGGAATGAGCGTGCACCCATTCTTGACCACAGAAGAGGCATGAGCAAGCCCCGTCCTGCCTGGAACCGAGTGTCCTTCCTCACCCCAGCCACCTCCTCAGGTGACCTGCTCCGTCACCACAAACCACTTTCGTTTTACGTTTTCTCCTCACAGAGCCCTGGTGGCCGTGTTTTTGGACTGGCTTCTCCCACTCAGTATGACTTTGAGTTGACCCACGCTGTGGCCTTGTGCCGACGGCTCATTCTCCCGTCCCCGAGCTCCGTTCCCTGAGTGGGAAGGCGACGTTGTTTGCCTCCGCCTGTTGATGAACTCTGAGCTGCTTCCAGCGTGGAGTCTCTCAGCTGAACGTTGGAGAAAGCTCTGGCACAAGTTTTTCTCCTGATGCCACTTTATTTCCTCTTGGTCACACCTAGCGGCACAGGACACATGAGTGAACCTTTAGCTTGGGCCCAAGTTCAAGTCCAGCCACTAACACTCCCAGATGAGTCCGTGTGACACCCAGCCGACGGGTGTCCCGACACTTGGTGCTCTCCAGTGCCAGGCTGTGGCTGGGGAGGCTGCTTCTGCCTCAGATGGAGTGGAGTGGCTGGCCCACACCTGGCCTTCCTCCCCAGTCACTGACACATGTGGCTTGACTCTTTCAGGACACCTGTCACTGGAAGGCGGTGGCCCTGAGGAACAGGGGACAAAAGCACAACAGTAGGTGTGGGGGGCTCATGATATGCAGAAACAGCCCACGTGGACACCAGGCCAAGGGGCTAGAGCCCCCCGTGGAGGTCCGTGCGTGTCAGTCGGTCTGAGTCGCTGGACACACAAACCCTAAACAGCCACAGGAACAGCCAGAGCTGGGCGTCAGCTGGGGAATGAGATGAAGTCACAGCAGGCGCTGGATCTAGAAGAAGGAGAGAGGGAACGGGGGTGGGGGGGCGCGGCACAAGTGGGACCCACAGCAACGTCCCTCAAACCCTGCAGCCTCCACGCCCAGGTGCCCAGTGGGAAGAAGAGGTGCCAGGCGGGCCTCACAGAGAGGATCAGCCGCGGGTGGCCCACAGGAGGACACACAAGGCACCAGTGTTACAGGTGGGGACAGGCACTGTGCTACTCCATCCAAAGGAAGCTGGGTGACCGCGCAGCGTGAGAGCAGAGGGACAAGGCCACCAGCCTCACAGCAGGCCAGAGAGCGAGACCACACCCTGGCTGCGTCTTCAGAGGCCATGCGGGCACCCTCGGGGTCGGCTCCCTGGCTCAGCTTTGTCTGACGTGACAGTCAAGGGGCCTGTCGACAAGACTCGGTGGGCAGCACCTTGCAGCTGCCATGCAGGAGCCTCAACTCTCCAGCCACAGAGCCGCAGGGGAGGGAGGGAGGCTGGGCGTGGGGGAGAGGGCGGCCCTTCCCAGGTGGAGGCCTCCTGCGGCTCTCCGGGGCTCGTCCTCTAGCACAGGAGCCTCGCGTGCCCAGGGCCCGAAGACTGTCCTGGGGGAGCGCAATGGGAGTGATGGACAGAGGAGCCGGACGCCCAAGGAACTTTCAGGAAGCAGGTTTACTGCCTGCTGCCTCCAGAGGGGCTCGGGCCCAGAACTCCCTCAACAAAGAGTTTTATACCAGTGGGAAGAGGGGCTTGCAGGTTCACCTAGAATCCTTTTTTTCTTTGAGTTCCCAGAAAGTGCTTTTTAGGCCTCACACAGGTCTTGTAAGTCTTCACCAAGAAAACAGAGAGAGTACTGTTTTGACAAGAAGCCTACAGACTAACTCTACCACAGACTGACTGTGATCAGAGACTAACTACCACAGACTAACTACCACAGACTAACTACCACAGACTAACTTACAGACTGACTCTATCACAGACTGACTGTGATTAGAGACTAACTACCACAGACCAACTACCACAGACTAACTACCACAGACTAACTACCACAGACTAACTTACAGACTGACTCTATCACAGACTGACTGTGATTAGAGACTAACTACCACAGACTAACTACCACAGACTAACTTACAGACTAACTCTACCACAGACTAACTACCACAGACTAACTTACAGACTGACTCTATCACAGACTGACTGTGATTAGAGGCTAACTACCACAGACTAACTACCACAGACTAACTTACAGACTGACTCTATCACAGACTGTGATTATAGACTAACTTACAGACTAACTACCACAGACTAACTGTGATTACAGACTAACTACCACAGAGTAACTGTGATTACAGACTAACTACCACAGACTAACTGTGATTACAGACTAACTTACAGACTACCACAGACTAACTGGGATCATAGACTAACTACCACAGACTAACTACCACAGACTAACTTACAGACTGACTCTATCACAGACTGTGATTACAGACTAACTTACTAACTACCACAGACTAACTTACAGACTGACTCTATCACAGACTGACTGTGATTAGAGACTAACTACCACAGACTAACTACCACAGACTAACTTACAGACTGACTCTATCACAGACTGTGATTACAGACTAACTTACAGACTAACTACCACAGACTAACTACCACAGACTAACTGTGATTACAGACTAACTACCACAGACTAACTGTGATTACAGACTAACTACCACAGACTAACTGTGATTACAGACTAACTACCACAGACTAACTCTATCATAGACTAACTGTGATTAGAGACTAACTACCACACACTATCACAGACTAACTGTGACTAAAAACTAACTACCATAGACTAACTACCACAGACTGACTGGGATCACAGACTAATTACCACAGACTAACTGCCACAGACTGTGATCATAGACTAACTTACTGACTGACTTCCACAGACTGTGATCACAGACTAACTTACTCACTAACTACTACAGACTAACTGTGATTAGAGACTAACTAAAACAGACTAACTGGGATCACAGACAGACTTACAGACTAACTACCACAGACTAACTACCACAGACTGTGATTAGAGACTAACTACCACAGACTGACTACCACAGACTGACTGGGATCGCAGACTGACTTATTGACTAACTACCACAGACTAACTGAGATGACAGACTAACTACCACAGACTAACTACCACAGACTGACTGGGATCACAGACTAACTCACTGACTAACTACCACAGACTAACTGGGATCACAGACTGACTTTCCGACTAACTTACCAACTAATTACCACAGACTGACTGGGATCGCAGACTGACTTGCCCACTAACTACCACAGACTAACTGAGATGACAGAGTAACTTACCCACTAACTACCACAGATTGACTTACTGACTAACTTACCCACTAACTACCACAGACTGACTGGGATCGCAGACTGACTTACCCACTAACTACCACAGACTAACTGAGATGACAGACTGACTACCGCAGACGACTGGGACCGCAGACTGACTTGCCGACTCACTCTGGAGTGCGGACCTGGCACCTGTAAGAGGAGGCCCAGTCACAAGACTCTGTGATCTGCCGAGAGAAGCTTAATCATGGCGGGGCCTTTGGGTGGGGTACCTGGTCTGCCTGGAAGGAGTGACTGAAAGTGGCTCCCCTGACAGGGACATTGGCCAACCCCAGGGCCTTCGCCCCTCTGACGGACAGCGCACACCAGCAGGAGCCGCTTAGCAAGTGGCTTCGACAAAGGCCGGTTTCTGTGACTCTGGCCGTGACCACACAAGCCAGCGTTTGCACACTGACCCTGCCCCTCTCCCCAGAAAGCCAGCCGATGATAGCCGCGTCCACACTCCTGGCACCTCCATGGCCGCCCAGGCAAAGAGCCCGGGCCAAGTCCCACCTGTTCCTTCTTCAGCTGGAGCTTCTCCTGGTCAGTCCCCGTCGCTGGTGGATGTCCAAGCCCTGGCCCTGGCTTTCCTCCAGGGCAGCACATTGTGGGCTCCTCAGAGTCCAGCCCCAGGAGGGGTTGGAGGGGAGGCAGGGAGGCAGCCGTCTCCAGGAGACGCGGGGAACGAATGTCCACTCGAGGTTCTCGGGACTCTCGGCCTCAGGGAGGAGGAGGGTCTGACTCCGTATTCGCCTGCCCAAGACCCCTGGAGCCTGGAGGCCAGGGGACGGCCAGGTAAGGAAGGCTGCAGTCCTGTCCCAGACCAGGGGGCCTGCAGCGGGCGGTGGGCTGGGCGTGGCTGCAGAGCCTACCAGGGCTCGGCTTCCTGAGTGACAGTGTCCCTCTCACCTCGCCACGCAGCACAGCAGAACCAGGAGAGCTGAGAGGCTAGAGCCGCAGGCAGGTGTCTGCTCACTGGATGCCTCAGTGCAGGCTCTGAGCCCTGGAAGAGGAGGGGTGGCCTTCCCTGACCTGGGAGGTGGTGCCCACAGGGCCCAGCCACCCTGCACTGCACAGGCCCCCGCTCTGGTCGGTGGACAGGACGCACCCGGCTGGGCCTCAGGCTCACAGAGTGGCGGCACCTGCTGGTGGGAAGGCATCAAGCCCACCTTATCAACCTTCTAGGAGGTGTGTGGGCTTCCTGGGCCCCGTGGTGAGTTACAGACCTCCCTGCCAGGTCTCTCAGCTGCACCCAGGTGCGCTCTCCCTTCAGGCCTGGGAAGGAACCGGCTTCAGGTTCACTCCATGCAGCCGGTTGGCAGACCCCGTTTCCTCGGGTGTGGGGCCAGTCTGCCTGTTGACCAAAGCCAGGCTCAGTTCCTAGAATCTGTCATTGGCCCCAGAAGATACAGCCAGGTATCCCTGCCACCTGGGCTCCTCATGGCCACCATCACAGGGTCCACAGGAGACCCTGCAGCAGTCTTCCAGACCAACAGCATCAGACACATGACGACGTGGAATCGCTCAGCTCCCCCCAAGCCAGGTGCCCTTGGCATTGAGAGGGGGATCTCCAGGGAATAAGCACGGGCAGTGAATCACGGTGACTCTCTTGAACCAGCCTGTGGAAGACGTCTTGGTTTTTGTAAACAGGTAGTGACATTTTAGTAGATGTCAGTATTGAAACCCTGTCCTCAGGAGCTGCTGTACCCTCACACGGTGGCTTTCACTGCAGGAGAAGGCCTTGCTACTGTGCACAATGGCCATGTCCTCCCAGTGACCAGAGGTTCCTTGCAGCAAGAGAAGATAGGGGAGAGTCGCGTCCCAGGCCTGTGTCCCCTCTGCAGCCCTGGGTTTCAGCGAGAGGACGCCGTTTCCCTCCCCTGTGCAGTGCTGAGGCACCGTGTGCAGGCCCAGAACTCACCCTGGCCTGTCTCCCTGCCAGGGTGCTGGCCCCAGCTCCAGCCTGGAGGAGAGAGCCGTCGGTGGAGAGCTGGAGGGAGACCGTGAGAGCAGAACCCTTTCTCCTGTGGCAGCTGTGAAGTCTGTCCGTGTTTAATTAGTTTATGTGGACAACGCGTTCACGGCACGAAGCTCATATTTCATGAAGGCAGATGGCTGCAGACGTGAGCTCCAGTCCCCAATTATCTGAGGGCACCAGATCCAGCTCCTGCGCTCTCACCTGCACCCCTGGGGCTGCATCGCTCTCCCCCGGGTTCTGAGGCTCTCGCTTCTTGGACTGAGCACTCCTGGATCCTCAGGCTCTGCAGCCCGCTTGGTGGGGCTCTGCTCCGTGAGCCATCTTGTAAGTCCTCTTTTATAATAGAAAGTGAGTACGTAGGTAGATAACGGCAGGCGGGTGTCAACATAGACTTCGGCAGGTACTACTTCGAGAAAGGAGACTCGAGAACCTCATTCCACACCAAGGCGGGTGGCCAGCACCAACCCGGAGTGCTGATGTGAGCATCGCTCAGGTTCCTGGAAAGCAAGCCAACACCAGGCCCCACCAGCTCAGCCAGCCCCCAGTGGACAGGTCCCTGCGTGTCTCCACTGCCCCAAACCCTTCCCCCAAGTTTCTATCTCAGACCCCAGGAAGCCTTCTGCAGTAAGAGCACAAATCAGAATTTTTAATGGGTTTATGCTGAAGACATCTGTTTTCGTTGGAGAAGATTCCTGGTTTTGGAAACGTCAGCTGTTTAGAGAATGACCTCAGCTGCGAGAAGGAGAAGAGCAAGCAGAGCTCAAGTGCAGAAGGCGCTGTGGAGAGGAGGGCAGCAGGACGCAGGGGCACAGGACGCAGCTGGGGCAGAGGCACGACAGGCGGCCCTAGGGCCAGGCCCTCTGTGTCCTCGGTGGACTGAGCCACCCTCGCCTCCCCCACCCCCGCGTCCTCGTGGACTCTGGCAGCTCCAGGACCCAGAACGCTGGAGGTGGGGGCGCCTCACCCTCTGCCTGGACTGAAGTGCGGCACCAAGCGGAGCGTCCCCTCCCTGTGGGTGTGGGGGGCACAGGTCTCCTCCCTCTGGGGATGTGGGGGCACGGGTCTCCTCCCTCCGTGGGTGGGGGGGCATGGGTCTCCTACCTCCGTGGGTGGGGGGGCACGGGTCTCCTCCCTGTGGGTGGGGGGGCACAGGTCTCCTCCCTCTGGGGATGTGGGGGGCACGGGTGTCCTCCCTCTGGGGATGTGGGGGGCATGGGTCTCCTCCCTCTGAGGATGTGGGGGGCACGGGTCTCCTCCCTCTGAGGATGTGGGGGGCACGGGTCTCCTCCCTCTGAGGATGTGGGGGGCATGGGTCTCCTCCCTCTGAGGATGTGGGGGGCACGGGTCTCCTCCCTGTGGGTGTGGGGGGCACAGGTCTCCTCCCTCTGGGGATGTGAGGCCACGGGTCTCCTCCCTCCGAGGATGTGGGGGGCATGGGTCTCCTCCCTCTGAGGATGTGGGGGCACGGGTCTCCTCCCTCTGGGGATGTGGGGGGCACGGGTCTCCTCCCTCTGAGGATGTGGGTGGCACGGGTCTCCTCCCTGTGGGTGTGGGGGGCATAGGTCTCCTCCCTCTGGGGATGTGAGGCCACGGGTCTCCTCCCTCCGAGGATGTGGGGGGCATGGGTCTCCTCCCTCCGAGGATGTGGGGGGCATGGGTCTCCTCCCTCTGAAGATGTGGGGGGCATGGGTCTCCTCCCTCTGGGGATGTGAGGCCACGGGTCTCCTCCCTCCGAGGATGTGGAGGGCACGGGTCTCCTCCCTCCGGGGATGTGGGGGGCACGGGTCTCCTCCCTCTGAGGATGTGGGGGCACGGGTCTCCTCCCTGTGGGTGTGGGGGGCATGGGTCTCCTCCCTCTGGGGATGTGGGGGGCACGGGTCTCCTCCCTCCGGGGATGTGGGGGCACGGGTCTCCTCCCTCCGGGGATGTGGGGGCACGGGTCTCCTCCCTGTGGGTGTGGGGGCACGGGTCTCCTCCCTCTGGGGATGTGGGGGCACTGTCTCCTCCCTCTGGGGATGTGGGGGCACGGGTTTCCTCCCTCAGTGGTGGGGGGGCACGGGTCTCCTCCCTATGGGTGAGGCGGTCACTCCTGCCCACTCGGCCCAGAAGGCACGCAGCGTCTCAGCCTGCTCTGCCCAACCTGGGAGCTCACGGCAGCAGCCCTTTGAGCAGTCTGCATGCAGGACCTCATTATTGGTGGCTACAGAGGTCCTCGCGGGCTGGACTGTGCAGACACTGACTGGGACCTGAGCTTGGTGCGTCTCTGTGAGCCAGTCAGTGACCCAGGCAGTGGCCGGCAGGTTCCCGGGACTGTGATAATCACTCTGCACACCACAGTCCACGTGAGACCTCTCCAATGACTGCTCACAGGCGGCCCTTCCATCAACAGCCACTTCCTGAAGCCCAGAGAGCCCAGAACAAAGGCAGCCGAAGGGCAGGCGGCAGTGAGCCCTGACCCAACCCGAGGCCAAGACCAGCATCAGTGAACACACCTGGATCTGAACGCAGCACCCTGCACAGAGAAAATAGTTTTGCTGGAACTTAAATAACAAAACGAACAGGTGCCTTAGCGGTGTCCTTGCACGCCTGGATCAGGCGGCATCAGCTCTACAGGAGTTAGTTAGAAATGCACTGCTGTGTAAGTGAACTGGCCCCAGAGGTGCCGTGCACCACCCGTCACTCTGCGTTTTCTGTCCCCGGCAGGTGGAGAGAAGGTCACCAGGTTAAGCCTGGGCAACACACACCTGATCCTCTGATTTCCACAAGCCGGCCTGCTCTGCCCGAGAAGCTCCTGGGGACCTGTTGGGGTCAAGCTGGAATGGGCTGAATTGTCACGTTTTAAAGTACTCCATCAGCAGTTCAAATGTACAACCCTGCCTGCGGCACACTGAAGAGACCCCTGGATCCCTGGGGGGCTCCAGACCCCCACCAACGGGAGCTGGAGGGAACACAGCCCTGTAGGCTTGCTGAGAGGACTCTCAAAACCTAGTCCCGGCTGGACAAGGGAATCTGCATGTCTTCATAGATTTCCATAAAGGTCCACAGCTGTTTACATCACAAAGACTTCTGTACTGGCAGAGACGAGAGTGGGAAATTTCTGGATGTGTTGTTTCCCCGGAGGAAAAAATATGTTCTCAAAAATAGAACAAACAAAACCATGGAATTTGCCCAGAAATGAAAATATAGACAATATTTTATTTTCCATTGCCACTTATTAACTTTAAAAACCATGTTTGCTGGGTTAAATTCAGGAGAACAGCAACTCCAGGCGCGCCCCCTGGCCCAGGCACACAAGAGGTTTGCAAATGAGGCTGCAAAGCCTTCACCCGGTCTCTGATCTCAGCACCGCCCAGCACCCACCTGGACCTCCCTGGACATGTGGGACTCCACACCCCTGTACACCACTGCTGCCCAGTCCCTCCCCAGTGAGAAGAGCCAACAAGCAAGCAAGGGAGAGTGGCCGCCATCCCTGGGGCAGAAATGCGCTTTACTCTGGCCTTGGCCTCCAGGCCGTGTTGGGAAGAGCCAATGTGACACGTGGCCCTTATGTAAGGCTCTGTCGGCTGACGACTTTTGAACGCTGTTCTCAGGGAGTGGAGGCTGGGGGCTGATACTTGAATAGACTTCACTCACTTCAGTGAGCCTTTGTCAGTTACTTCCTCACACCACATTGTGGAGGAGAAAATGGGCCACTGCCGTACCTAGAGTCTGTTCTGGAAAGTTCCTCCTCTGGAGGCTTTGAATTGTAACGTTAGGGTTCCAGAGACTGGGAGCAGCAGAGCAGCAGACGCTGTCTCACTAGGTGTCATGTTGAAAACTCTGTGTGCGAGTCTTGTTCACAAACCAGGAAAGGCGAAAGGCACAGAGAAACGCCTCTGGAGTCACCCCCAAACAGAAGCACTCTTTCCACTCTTGTCCCATCATTTCAAACAGGCGTGAGCCACTGTCCTTACAGGTGCAGGAAAGACATGTGCACTGTCCAGCGGTCACTACGACGCTGCAGGGTCAGCCTCTCACAACGTCCATGGCTCACAGCCATGGCCTCATCCTCACTCTCATGGCTCTGCAGGCTGTGGGGACCCGCCGCCCAGGTTGAGCCCCGCAGGGCAGCTCACGTCTGTCCCAGTGTCTGTGTGGTCTGGCTCACCCTGTGGCAGGCCTCCAGGGCCAGGGCCAGAGCCAGGCCACCACCCAGCACGCCCAAGCCCTCTAATGGAATGGAGTCCTGTCCTTCAGCACACCCACCATAGGAGAGAAGTCGGTCAACCTTCAGGGCAGCGGACTCCAGCAAAGGGCTCTCTCCCCACTCTACCAGTGAGTCAGGGCCCTCAGGCCACAGCTGGAACGCAGCCTGGCGAGCCTCTCCAAAAGTCCTCTGGCCCCTGAGGCCGAGTCACAGCCTCTGGGACAGGAGTCCCCAGTCTCCTTTGCTATTATTGGGTGGGCACCAGGGCCAAGGACTGAGCTTTTGGTCACAACATGTCACGTCACCCAGAGCTCGAATAATGGCACTTGATATTGTGTCACACAAAAATGAAACTCTAAGTGAACACCGATCATCAGTCATTCACTCACAACTCCTGGGGTTTTGCTCCCCGCTGCTCTGCCTACTAGGGACAGTGATGACCATGGCTGGGCCCTCAGTCGACCAACCCTTGCAAGGCTGGGCAGGCAGCCACTGGCTGGGCCTCCGGTGGGGCTGCAGGGCCAGGAAGCTTCCCCTGAGGCCCGTGTTGCCCACACCCCTGTGGGAAGGTCCTGGGTCTCCATTTATAACTGTTTTTGCCTATTGACACTTAGATTAATGCACCTCACAAGGTACAACGTTCCACTTGCTGGCGAGTCTCTGTTGATTTATGCAGTCAAATTGAGTTTTGTCCACTAGGAGTATCGATCCTTCATTATTTTCCTATCTCAGAAGTCACCGAGATGTCTCTGTGGCTAATAAAGGGCTTCTTGATTACCCTCAATTAGCTTTAGACTTGTCACTGTGAATTTAGGATTGTCACTTAAATATTGCCCCCGGGAGGACTGATTCCAGGCACAGACCAAGGCACACCCTAGCGGCCCTACAAGGCTGTCTCAGGTCCCCTGGTCCCTGGCAGGCAGAGTGGTGGGTTTCCGTGGGCTGGCCACGGGTGGCCTGCCCTGGGCCTCACCTTCCCGGGGAGTTCTGAGGGCGGAGGACACTGAGCGCAGGACCAGGGGCCTGGACCCCAGGACTCTGCCTCCTCCTGGCACACCCTACGTCTGTCAGGGCGCGTCGGCGGAGTGCCGGGCCAGCCAGGTGCCTCAGCTCCTGAGCGCTCCCCTGCCAGCCACCGCAGCCCTGACTGGGAGGTAGAGAGGCCAGGGCAGCAGGGGGCGCAGACGTGCCTGGGAGCCACTGTCATGCTCGAATTCGGGACCCCCAAAAGACCACCAGAGACCAAGATCGATGTAAGCAGCAAAGAGGTGTTTACTGGGAGCTCGCTCATCCTCCGCGCACACACCGCATCTGGTGACGCTGAGAGGCCCCAGCCCAGGGCTTGCAGCAGTTTGGAGAAGGCCGGGACCCCCACCTACATCAGAGCACCTCTTAGCAAATCGTCACACACCGCGGGAAAATCAAACCACAACTCTGAAACATGATGAGCGCATCAAGTGGCGGGAAAGAATCTGGAAAGAATTATTGGTTAGTTCAAGAGGTCCACGCACTTAAAATTGATTGGTTTAAACCGTAAGGATGTCGAAAGGGGGGCACGGGCCAAGCTGCAGGGCTTCTAGTTTGGATACCGGTCACCACACCTAGGTGGGGGCCATCTGGAATTTCAGATGTTCGAGACCTTGGCCTCTCTGAGGTGATCACCATCTGGAACTTTCCACAGAGCTTTTCTGTGGTATTTTCCTGACCTCAGGACTGCAGTAGGTCAGAGGTTGAGTTTCAGAGCAAAAGGAGGTCCCAGGTAGAATGAGGTTGCTCAGGCCTTTCGCCACGCCCCAGCACCAGGGGCCAGCTCCTCACCTGCCCCAGCTGGGCCTCAGCCCACCTCCCATGGGGAGCCAGGGTCCCCAGGTCTGCTGCACCCTCAGAGCCACAGAGCAGCCTGTGCTCTGGCTGGGACCTCAGTGCAGCATCTCTGAGAAGAGGGGCTGCCCAGTCTTGGGGGATGTCAGGGTCCACAGACCCCTTCCAGGACTTCCAAGAGGAGCATGGGGAGCGGGAGAAGGTCGCCGTCATCACCAGACCAAGTGGTGTTCTGTGAAGCGTGACTCACCACGACCTGGACCCCAGGGCTCCTCCCTAGTGCTCAGAGAGGCCCCCAGCCCAGGCCACGTGGCTCTAGACTCCTGACAGGCTCGGTGGCCTCCCACCCACGGCTGCATTCCAGGCAGGGAACCTTCCCACATCATCCTCATCACTTCAAAGCAGCACAGCCAGAACTCATATGAGTGAGTGGATGAATGAGCAGAGGAATGAGCCATGGAGGTGTGATGAGGGTCCTGGAGCCTGTGGGGGCCCCTTCACCAGCCCAGGCAGCTCTGGCTCTCCCAGCCTCCCCAGGCCCCAACCTTTTGCTGGTGCCCCGGTGGTGCCCAGAAGCAGCCGGCAGAGACCAGGCAGAGAGTCTGAACGATCGCTCTTAAGTCCTTGTTTATAGCCATTTGCATTTTGATCACTTAAGACTTCAAGGAGACACAAAAGAAGAGCACTCCAAGGTCCCTTCTCCCTCTGCCTCATTTGCATCAGAAAATCTGCATATAAATGGCAAAGGGGCTGCGCAGGCTTTCTCCAGCCAGCGCAGGAATCTCCTGCTCCCAGCTGCCTGACACCAATCTGCAGTCACCTGTTACCAAATTAGACCCAGCAATTGAGCTGGCAGCCGGGAGTGGAGGCTGGGGCTCCTTGCCTGTTGGGGACCAGGACCCCTCTGCTAAGAGGCAGAGCCACCGGTGACCGAGGGCCCTCCCGGACAAGACGGATAAGACGCAGAAGGCTGCTGCGGGGTCCCTGGTGCTCTGACCAAGGATGCAGGCTGCTGGCCTGGCTGGCTGGGGCGGCCTCCCAGGGGACACGTCCCAGCATGTCGGGGCTCCTTCCAGACAAAGCTCGGAATTTGCAACTTAGCAGAAGGCGAGCTCTCTGCTGCCTTTATGGGTGCACTTATCACATTTGCACAGACAACATAAACACAATTTTAAGTATCAAACATCTTTAATGTCTTTATTCCTCAGGAAGTGACAGTAAACGCTCCTCTATTAATGGGCTGTTTGCCGTAAGGAGGAGATAAAACCTCTATTCTTCTCGGCTGGGCCAATCAGTGCAGTTTACTTAAGCAGCAGGCGCATCCATCTCCCAGCCCGCTCCCCCTTTAGCGCTAATTTAGAGTTACGACGTTGCTCGCCATGCCCTTCAAACTGAGCCTCATTCAAACCCCAGCTTTAGAACGAGGTCCATCGCTCGCTCGCTGTCCCTGGCTGTGCTACGGGCTCCGCTGCCTCGCTTCTCTAACCCCGAGCTCCTTTGAAACGCCTCTCTGCGAAGGCAGCCTCCAGGGAGGACAGAGGAGCCAGAAGGAAGCAGCAACACCCAGGAGTGACGAGGGGAGGGTCTCAGCCCTTTTCACCCTGGGAACCAACTGCCCAAAAGGAAAGGAGGTGACAGAAAGGAAGCCACAGCTCCCAAGCTCACACCAACTCCTCCCTCAGGAGGCGGGGTCCATCACTGGGAGCACAGCCACCCAGATGCTGCTCCATCTGCTCTGACGGGATGCTCAGGGAGCACGCAGCTCATTCAGAGGACATGCTCAGAAGATCACTGGGCGGGGGTCCGCAGCTTCCTCTGCTCCCCCGAGAGAGCTGGAGCACCGCCCAGCGGGTCCTTCACCGGCCAGTTCTCTGGAAGCAGCCTCAGGACCCAGGACAGCAGCTCCCTCCTGGTCTGTCCCGTGGCTTGCTGAGCCTCATTCAAAGATGAGGCCTCCTGGCCCCCAGGACTCCCAGGGGGGCTCCCGCGCCAAAGACTCAGTGGCAGCTCCAAACTGTGGGCTTCTGTCCATGGGCTTCTGTGTGACCCCCCTGTCCTTGGACGAAACTGCCCCGAGCGCCTTGCGGCTGCTCACTGGTGTGTCTGCCCTCACACACCAGGGCAGGTGGCCTACTGGTGTCCCTGTCCTCACTAGAACAGGACCTGGATGTTGTCCTGTTGTAGGGACAAACGAGGCAGGGCACCGAAGACAGCAGGAGACAGTTTTATTGGCTGCAGCCAGGTTCAGAGGGCACAGCTTTTGCTGTAATCAATCAATCCCCTGAAACCGAGTTCAGGGAGTTTCAGAGTTTTATCCCCAGCATCTAAGGGGAGGGGCTCCAAAGTTCACAGTCTGCAGAAGCTCACATAAAAGCAGCTTTTTCTCTCACTGTTCTGGGCACATTCACCCGTCAAGGGCAGCACCTGGGAAGGGGAGAGCTTCTCTCCCCCCTCTTTCCTCCCCCGCCAGCTGTTACCATGGAGCTCAGTTGTGACTTCTCTTAAAAGTGTAGACACCTCTGTGAAGCCCAGCTCAAGGCCAGAGGCCTTGTTTGCACACTTCTACAAACGACTGTCCTGGATATTTGTGAAAAACTAGTAAGGGGTGTCCAGCACCTGGAGTGCAGGTATCTTCCCCGCCAGTGGCCAAGTAAACAGGGCGACAGGAAAATAGGAAGTTTATCTACATGGGACTCTTTTGCAGAGACGCTTGCTGACAGTCCTAAACCAGCCATGGGGAAGATTTCTGGAGAGGCCCAGTTACTTTCTGTGGAGAAAGGGGGTGCCACTTCAGTCCAGTTCATGCCCCAAGTGCAGCCCTGTGCCCAGCTCTCCTGAGTGAATGGAGGAGCCAGTGAAGGAGGGGCCAACGTCCCCAGGAGGGGAGGGCAAAAGGGCCGGAATTTGTGGGTGCTCATTAGTGCAGGGTGAAGGATCCGGAAGGCGAGTCCTGCTTCTCCAGCTGCGGGAAGCAGACCAGCAGCAGCCCTCAGAGAAGAGGCTACAAACTGTGTGAGCCCCGCAGACCCAGAAGGGGACCAGACTCCCAATTCTGACCCTGACCCACAGGTAGTTGGCGTCATCTCAGACCCATCCAATCACTGGGGCTTTTTCCTCTTTTAAAAAAAGTCCCAACTCCAGGAGGCTGGGGCCTGGGGGTGGGGTGTCTCCACAGGAAGCAGCTCACGGGGACAGACAGGCAGTGCTGGACACTGCCCTTCGCAGAGGGAGGCCACGGCCCTCACTGCTTCCCTCTCCCCTGGAAGGCCCTTCTGAAGCCTGTCTGTGGCCCTGCAGAGCAGGAGCTCACAAGTGGTGGCAGAGAGAAAGCCATAGCCCTGCCCGGGAGCCCTCGCCTTGGAAGGAGAGGGGCCACCCCTGCAGGTGGGCACGGGAGCCACTGCGCATGACTCTGCAGGAGGAGGTGCTTGTCCCAGGGCTGACGTCCCTTCAGAAAAGGCAGACCTTGAGCCAGGGTCCTGGGGTTGCTGAGCTGGGTCTGGTGTCCACCTGCTGTGGCTAGTTTGTCAGCACGAAGCTTTGGAGCACATCTCACCTCACTCCCATCAGATGTCCAACGCGTCCACACCAGTGGTGCAAAAGGGGCCCGGCGGCCACCCACATGCAGCCTCAGCAGCCTGGCCAGGTGGGCCTGCTCTGTCCTCCTCATCCTATTTTAGTAACTTAACTAAACGTGCCAAGCACCTGTGGTGGTGGACTGAAGCAACCCCCACCCTGCAGTGATGATATTAGGGGGTGGGCCTGGGGGAGACCAAGAGGGCCAAGGGTGCAGTCCCAGGACCCGGGCCCCTGCATCCTGTCCCCAGGCCTCCAGAACTGTGTGCGGTGACTTTCTGTCATCTCCAAGCCACTCTGCCTTGCCCTAGCAGCCCACTGAAATGACCAATGGCAAGGGACAGGTGGCACGAGTGTGCTTCCAGCTTTAAGGAAACTCAAAGCAAAATCTTGAAAATCAGTAAAACGCCAGACACAGACACCACTCCTTCGCCAGTGTTTAAGGAGAACCCGCTATGCGGAGAACACGATCGTCTCACACTGGGCTCACCTTGACTGTTTTATCAAAACGAAACTGATTTGTAGGCAGGAGGAGGAACTGTGAAATCCACCCTAGGCAGAGGCCAGCAGGTCAGCATTGTGAGGCGCCCTGTCCCTCTGCAAGCCCATCTCTCTCCTTGTCCTCCCCCTCTGCTGGCTCTCTCTCTCTCTGTCCTCTCTCCTCTCTCCTCTCTCCTCTCTGCTCTCTGCCACTGCTGCCCACCCTGACAGCTCCCCACTGCTCAGCCCACGATATGAGCTCAAAACAGCGGCACCACCAAGCCCAGGAGGCAATGGACAGAAAATGCGCCTGTCCTTCCTGTCTCCTAGAGACCCACCTGGAGGGCTGGACTGGCAGGGTCTAGGTCCTAGGTGCATGCACTCCACACTGCTGACCACTGCAGCAAGCTAGCCCCAGCCGAGAGGCCCACACTTATTCACACATCTCCCGAGGCCAGAGGTCCAAAGTCACAGTGCTGCCAGGGCCGGCGCCTCTGAGGCTGGGAGGACTCTCCTAGGCCCTGGCTTGTATCTGCACCACTCCAATCCCACTCTGGTCACAGGGCCTCCCTACACCCGGTATCCAGGTATTCTGGTCACCGGAGTCCCCAGTGGAGTCTGTCCACATACTTCTAGGTCCCTTCTGTCTCTATGAACAATTACAACCCAACAGTGAGCTCTTGGGGGCCTAACCACCATACCCTGCCCCATGCCCACCCAAGCCCCAGTCCTCTGCTCACATGGGCCTGCTTACCCTCCTGGCTCTGGCTCTGAGCAAGCATGTTGCCTGCATAATTGATGCGCCTGCCCCTCCCTAATCCTCCCACTAACACTGCTGCTGTGAAGCCTGCCCTTTGTGGATCAAAAACACAAGGAACACAAGACTCTGAGTGCAGCAGGCAGATCAGCTGGGCTTCAGACAAAAAGGCCACCGGGTGTGTTTCCCGGGTTTCTTCCTGCTCTGTAAATCCCAGACATGGAGGAGAAGGAGCCAGAAACTTGGAAACACCAAAGGGCACAACACATCCCTACAGAGCCCACCCGCTCTCACCAGAGGATCAGAAGAGCGGGAGCCTAGACAGACTGACAGCTTTAAAGCAAAATAACCATTTGCCCCAGCCAAACAGCACACAATGGCTACGGACTGGTATCCACCAACCCATACCAGCAGAGTCAACTGGAATCCTAGAATTCCAACCTGCCAGGCTGTCACAAGGTGTCCCAGGCCCTTTCTTATGCAGGGGTGGCAGAAGGGGGTTTGTGGGGAATCAGGACATTCATCACTCACATAAAATAATACACTCAAAGACAGTGTACAAAAATCAAATGAAATTCTTTAAAAATTGGTCAAATAACCCACAGGAAGACAGAGAAAGAGAATATAAATGAAACACTGAAATAACAAATAGAAAACAATAATAAAATAACAGATATAAACTGTGAGATACCCATAATTACAATAACTGAAACTGGTCTAAACATTCCAATTAAAAGACAGAGATTGGCAAAGTAGATTTAAAACACCATCCAACTATGTGCTATCCATGAGAAACCAACTTCAAAAATATTGCAATATATCCATACCCCCTCATTTATACTCATAAATAGCAATAAAGGGCATTTTTAAGTAATGAAGGAAAAAGACACATTATACAAACATCATCCAAGGGAAAGCGGGACTGCCTATATTAACATCAAATAAAGACGAGTTCAGAGCAGAGAAAGTTACCAGAGACCATATAAATGATAAATGGGTTAATTCACCAAGAAGGTAGAGCAATTCTAAACATAAATGCACCAAAAAAACAGAACTGATGATCTATGAAAACACTGATGTAAGGGTTGTCTCTGGAAAATTCAACACCTCTCTCAGTAGTTGATAGAAACACACACACACACACACACACACACACACAGAGAGAGAGAGAGAGAGAGAGAGAGAGAGAGAGAGAGAGAGAGAATATAGAGGAGCTCAACGGAATCATCACCCAGCAACGTACAGTCCAAATCTGCAGCACACTGCACCCGACAGCTGCAGCAGGCACACTCCTGAGTACTCACAGGACAGGCAGCAAGACGGCCCGTCCAGGGCTCTGCCACTGACCTCAGCACATCTAAAAGAAATGAAATAACGAGGAACGTCCTCTCTGCCCACGTGGAATCAAACGAGAAGTTAATGTTTTAAAAGCAGGAAGACCTCTAGTCTACATCTTAAGATCACAAAATGTACTTAACTGAATTAAAATGAAAACGCACATATTAAAACTTGACACAACGGTGGGGGAAACTGGGAGCGCCACAGCATAGATCTAAAAGGAGAAAATCTCAGAATTCAATTACTTATGTTCCCAGCTCATGAAATTAAAAGAAGAGCAAAATAAATCAAAAACAAAAATAAGAAAGGAGAGAAGAGCAAAAATCAATAAAAGTGAAAACAAAAACATTAAGAATAATTGGGATAAAGAGCTTGTTCTTTGAAAAGATCAGTAAGATCTTCCAACCATTAGCAGCAACGGGGATGAGGAAAAGCCTCCCAAGCGTCCACAGCAGGGTGAGCAGAGGAGGCTGCTCAGAGCCCGCAGACAGCACTTAGCAACTCTGACCAGTGCACTCAAGACTGACCTGCAAAGCAGACGGAACAGAGCAGCTTCTCAAAAAGCACCGACTCCTACAGCGTATCCAACATGAGACCGATGAGCTCAACACTATAACCATGAAGGAAATTCACTGAATCTTAAAATCTTCCAAAAGCAAACAAAGAAAACCCTTTAGATCTAGATGCTTTCACTAGATAACTCCACCGACTGTTTAAAGAAGAATGAACACCAGTGCCACCCAGTTCTATTCAAAGAAAAAGAACTTCCAGTTCATCCTAAACAATATTATCTTGGTTTTAAAAAATGAAGTCTTTAAAAACCTGTAAGTTCATCGACTTAAACTTCAAATTTGTTGTCAAATACTATTGAAACAAGGCCAACAATGTGTAAAAGGATTAGACCTCCTGACTAAGTGGGATTATTTCAGGCAGGGAAGGCTGATTCAACATTTGAAATATAAATGCAATTCTCTATATCAATAAGTCAAAGGAGAAAAATCCTAAGATCATGTCATTTGATGCAGAAAATGTTTCTACACCTCTGAAACTCATTCATGATTAAAAACCTCTCAGCAAGATAGGGATAAAGCATAATTAGCTCAAAGGATAAGTAAAATAAATCTACATCTAACATCATGTCAGTGGTAAAAGACTAAGTGCTTTCCCCTAAGATCATGAGCAAAACAAAGTGACCCCCTCAGTATCGCAGTGACACAGAGCTGCGTTTCTAGCCACAGCCACAAGGCAAAAGGGCAGAGGAGGGCAGGAGGAGGAAAGTAAAAATTAAAATACAGATTAAAATGGAATAGATGAAGCTATCTCCATTTGCAAATGGCATGATTGTCTATTTCGAAAATCTCAAGGAATAATCCAAAACAAACAAGAAAAATTAAACTCTTAGAACTAGTTAGTGAATTCAATAAGGTACAAGATAAACATACAAACATTAATTGTATTTCTATAAATAAGCAATGAATTCATGCACACTGAGGCAATTGCTCAAAAAAATGAAATTCTCAGGTGTAAACCTAAAAACATGCACACACTTATACACTTTGACAAGTACAAAGGAGATCTAGGGGAGTGGAAAGACAGACCATGTTCATGGATTGAAATGCTCAACATCGTAAATATGTCAGTTCTCTTCAAATCAGCAGACAGATTTAACACCATCCTGTCAAAAATCATAGCAATGTTTTTGTAAATATGAATACATTAATTCAAAAAATTTATGTGTAGAAGCAAAGGAACTAAAAAAAAATTTAGGGGTAGGCAAAGGATTCTTAGGTTTGTCACCAAAAGTACAATCCATGAAAGAAATGATCCATTTATTTGCATGAAAATTCATGACTTTTACTCTGAAAAAATTCCTAAGAGGAGGAGAAGCCTAGCGGCACACTGGGAGAAAATGCTTACAATCGCATTTACAAAAGCTGACGGCGTCAGTGCGAAAACTGTGAAAGCCGAGACTCCAGTTGGAAGACGGGCAGCAGATACCAGCAGCGGCTTCCAGTGGTGACAGAGAACATGACAGCAAAGTGGCAGAGCAGATTAGCACAGGGGAAGGTGCCACTGTGCACAGCTATGGCCGAAAGGCAGATTAAAGCACAAGAGAGTGCCACCTGTCAATGACCAGAGCACCTGCAGTTACCCCCCAGTGCTGGAAGGTCGCAGGGAGGTCCACACACTGCTGGTAGGAACGTGGGAGAGGGTCCCTCAGAGACAGGCAACTGACGTTCAAGTAAACTAAACTTTTGCAATCTAAGCGCCAATCACCCTGTGACCCAGACATTGAACTCTGAACAAATTATCCCAGAGAAACAAAATATTATCCCACACAGAAACCTGCACGTGAACGTTCATAGCAGCTTTATTGGTCGTGGGAAAAACTGGGATATCCTAAGATGCCATCCAGTGGGTGAATAGTTCAGTGAACTGTGGTGTATTCATAGCACGCTAGTGGGCAATCAAAAGAAATGAACCATTTCTACCCAAAAATATTTGAATGAATCTTTGGAGAATTACGGTAAGTGAGGAAAACCAATTCCAAAAACATGGATAGCAACAAACATGAGGTGCACGGGGACAGCTTAGATGCCACCCAGGTTCTCCTCTTGTGGCCTCTCCAGGTGGAATTCAAAGTGTCTGCCTGGACGCAATCCCATCAAGGCAAAAGTATTCCCAGATGATTCCAGTTGATGACATAATTCAGTTACAGTAGCTCGGGGGCTACAGTCCCCTCTTTCTTGCTGGCTGTCAGCCTGAGGCCACTCTTGGCTCCTAGAGGCCACTTCCCATCTTGGCCCCTTGGCCCTCTCCAGCAGTTACAACCCGGCTGTCAGATCCATAAGGCAGCAGGAGAATACCCTAGTAGTTACCTGCTGGTCAACTCGAGGACAACTGATTAGGAACCTTAATCACATGCTCAAAACCCCTTCTCTCATGTCATTTAATGAAACCCAATTATGAGAATGTCATTCTGTCATATTCACAGGTCCCCACACTTGAGAGGGGGGATCACAGGATTGGCACTGCAACAGCAGTAATATTGGAGCCATCTTGGATTTCTGACCACTGTATATCCATATGAATGAACAGGGAGCTCGGCCCTCTAACTCTGCGTTCCACACGGTCACCCTCCATTAACCAACACATCTTCTAGTCACCATCAGGATGCAGCAGTGGCAAAGACCTGGTAGGTTTAAATACCCAGCTCCAACATTATTAGCCCAAACTAGGAAAAAAAAATGTTAAATAACTTCCTTATTTGGAGCTTGAAGTACAGGACTTCTTAAAATGGTTCCTGTCAAGAGTAGAGAGCAGACAGTCCCTTGCCCCTGCATGGCCATGTGAGCCCTCCTCTACAATTGTTCAGGTTGGCTCTTTTAGGCACAGCAGTAAAAAACTGACTGA
Organism: Ictidomys tridecemlineatus; assembly: GCF_052094955.1. Taxonomy (NCBI): domain Eukaryota; kingdom Metazoa; phylum Chordata; class Mammalia; order Rodentia; family Sciuridae; genus Ictidomys; species Ictidomys tridecemlineatus. Next base: position 1,445,828 of record NC_135477.1, on the reverse strand, counting down.
AACACCATCCATCCATCCATCCAACCATCCATCCAACCATCCAACCATCCAACCATCCATCCATCCATCCATCCATCCATCCATCCATCCATCCATCCATCCATCCATCCATCATTCATCATCCATCTATTCACTTACCTACCCATCTACCCATCCATTATCCATCCATCTATCCATCTACTTACCCATCCACTCATCCACCCATCCACCCACCCACCTTCCCATCATCTTCTTTCTCCCCTATGATCTCTGTGTTAGTCAGATGTCCATCACTGTGACAAAATACCTGAGAAAATCAACTTAGAGGAATAAAGGTTGATTTTGGCTCATGATTTGAGTCCATGGTCAGCTGACTCCATTGGTTCTCTGCCTGAAGTGAGAAACTTCTGGGCCAGAACATCATAAGAGAAGAGGGTGGCAGAGCAAAGCTGCTCAGATTTCAGTGGCCATGGAGAAGAAAAAGAGACAGGTTGGGGACAAGAATATCCTCCCAGGGCATACCCCTGTGACCTCTCTCCAGCAGGGCCCTACGTCCTACAGTTTCCACCACCTTTCCATAGTTCATTCAGCTCTGAAACCACCCATGGGTTAATCCACTGAAGAGGCCAGAGCCCTCAAAATCCAAACACCCCACAGGGCCCCAGCGCTGGACACCGCTGCCCTGGGACATATGAGATTGGGGAACATTGAGACCCACCTTAGCTACCTCTTCTCCACTGCAGTAAGGTGTTGGGTGAATTGACCTCTGTGGACCTCTCCTGGCCCCCTGCCCCTGAATCACTGAGTGGCAATGGGGTCCCCCAAATTCCTGTGCTGGAGATGTGCAGTGCCCCAACCAGGCAGGCCACCAGGTTTGGCCTGCAGAGCTCACAAGTCAGTGGAATCGGAGCCTATCCTCTCTCCTCACTGGGAATCACCCTCTGTGAAGCCACTGAGCAGAACCAGGCGCCTCACCTAAAGACCAGGCAAGTCCAGTGGGATCTGAAACAGCTACGGGACTTCTCCAACAGGAGCGGTGGCCCAGACCCAGGGGACCATGGGGGTGGGGTGCTGCTCCACGGGAAATACAGGCCACGCTTCTGTGAACACAAACTACTTGTTTAAAAGCTCTCTAACTAGATAAAAGCCATGGGTCTGTCTCTTTGATGCTCTTTGGAATCTAATTTCAAACCGAGACATGTATTCATCCTGGTCGACAAAGACCTTTGCCAGCTGCTCCACTGCTTTTGGCTCCAGGAAGTGGAATTCCTTCCATTTGTCCTGTTGGGTGGTTGTTTGGGCAGTCTGGATCCCATGGCCATCCGAGGTCTGGAGGCATCTGTGTCTCACAGGCCCAGGACCTGGGAAGTCCAAGGTCAAGGCGCCTGCAAGGTAGACTCATTCTGAGTCCTCGACTTCCTGGCTCGTCCCACTGTGTGCTCAGGGACCTCTTCTTTGTGTACGTTTAGGAAGAGAGGGGGAGGGGGGAGAGAAAGAGGGAGAGAGAGAGCAAGAAAGAGAAGGGAGATCTCTGGTGTCCTCTTCTGATCCCTCCTGTTGACAATATCTGGTCCTGGAATGGCCCCTGCTATTCATCAGTTCAATAAGAACTTCAAAGGGACATTAGGGGGTGGGTGGGTGGGTATAGGGATGGATGGATGGGCAGGTGGATAAGTCGGTGGGTAGATAGACAGTGGGATGGATGGGCAGGTGGGTGGGTGTGTGGATGGTGGATTAGTTGGGTAGGTAGGCAGGTGAATGGATGGATGCTGAAGGATGGATGGATGATGAAGGATGGATGGATGGATGGATAGATGGTTGGATGGATGGTTGGATGGATGCATGGATGGATGGATGGATGGATGGATGGATGGATGGATGGATGGATGGTTGGATGCATGCATGGATGGTTGGATGGATGGATGGATGGATGCATGGATGGATGGATGCATGGATGGTTGGATGGATGGATGCATGGATGGATGGATGGATGGATGGATGGATGGATGGATGGATGGATGGATGGATGGTTGGATGGATGCATGGATGCATGGATGGATGCATGGGTGGATGGTGCTTTAGTCAGTTTTTTACTACTGTGACTAAAAGAGCCAACCAGCACAATCGTAGAGGAGGGCTCACAGTTTCAGAGGTCTTATTTCATAGAAGGCCGGCTCCATTCCTCAGGGCTAGGTGAGGCTGACATCATGGTCAAAGAATGTGGTGGAGGGAAGCGCTCACATCATGATCAGGAAGCAGAGAGTCCACTCACCCAAAGCCACGTCCCCATTCCCACCACCTCCAGCCACACCCCACCCTTCAGTCACCACTCAGTTAATTCCTATCAGGGGACTGAATCGCTGATTGGGTTAAGACTCTCACAACCCCATCGTTTCTCCTCAGAACCTTCTTGCTCTGCCCACACATGAGCAGAGTCTGTGGCTGCCTGGGATGGGTTAGCAAACAGGGGTGCCCAGGAGCAGCCGTGGCTTTGGAAGTCTTCTATTCCCTCAGGATGTGGACCCCTCCCATCCACACCGTCGCAGATGGGTACAGCTGAGTGGTTTAGTGGAGAAAGAAACATCACATTCTATTGCAGTTTCTTGCCTAAAGCCATCAGAGCACATAGAACATGACTGTGAACATGCTTTTTCCCCCTAAGTCCTGGGGACCTTAAGAAAATCTTGGCTCCTCTGGGCCTCAGGCTCTTTCTTGTCACCAGGGCCGTGGAGCCAACCTGGCAGGCTCCAGGTCTGCAGGAACCCAGGTCCCTGAGCCCACCAGGAGCAGTTCAGCCCAGCAGCAATGGCCTCCACTGGCCCGTGGGGTCACAGGACGACTTTAGAGGGAATGGGATGCAAAGTGCGGCTATTTTACCAACTCCCTAAAGCCCGTCTCTTTTAGACAAGCAAGAGGCAGCTGGGTCCTCTGACCCGCCTTAGCCAGGAGGCATGGAAACGTTCCCTCGAGGTGTGGTGATGGGCATCCTCCTGCTGAGCCTGCAGCCCTGACTCTCCCAGTGAACAGGTGGAGGACACGGTTAAGGGCCAGGAAGGCCTGCTCTCCACAGTCCACTGTGACCGCAGTGAGGCTCCTGCAAGCAGAGGTCTCACCTCTCATCCTCCCTGCATGTGACAGCCTCACGGGCAGCGTCCCCCCAGCAGAGCAGGGGCTTCCCGGTGCAGATGGTGGCTCCAACCCACCAGACTTAATCTGGAGTCTCCCTACTGCTGGACAAATGTCCCAGTGAAGTCCTTTGTGCTCCTCCCCTAAGAGGCCTGGCATGCTGTGGACGGCAAGAGGGCAGAGAGCTCACGCACACGTCGGGCTGCTTGGAGGGCAGCGGGGACGAGGCTCTGCCTGGAAATGGGAGAACCTGTGCCCGTGAGCCGGGCCTCAGGCCTGCTTCCCTCCCCTCAGCAAGCACCACTGTGTTGATCGTGACTCCTGCACACCAGCACATGACTCATGCATGTCCCTCCTTGGGGACAAGTACCTAGTCAGTTGTCATGGCCCAGTGTGATGAGATGGGCTCCCACCTGGCAAGAGCTTCCCATCTGACAGGAAAATCAGACCTTGCCAGGTCAACGTGGTCAATGCCAAGAATCAACCCAGTGCTGGGAGAGAGGCTTGGCGGAGACCACGCCCTTGAGGCCACATTTGTTGTTCTTGAAGAAGAGAAAAAGGACCAACAGGATGTGACCGAGAAGTGGTTATTTTTAAGGATAGAGTAAATAACAAAAGTCACTCCGTTTCTTTTACACTCTTGAAGGATTAGCTGGTGTGGGAATTGAGCTCCCCGTGACAACACCAAGAAAGCCCAGCTAAAGCTAGGAGATAACTGCTTCCCCGTGCACACAGCAGGTGCAGGTCGAGGAGTATGGAGGAGAGAGAAGTGCTGAGCCCTCCAATCCCCAGCGGGCAGCCGGGGCAGCTCCCAGGGAGCAAGGCCATGGAGCAGCCAGGGTGCAGGGTGGCCACCACGAGGTGGGCGATGTGCAGAGTCGTGGGGGACGGGGGCCCCCACGTCCGTGACTGCATGTGGGCTGCGCGTGCTCAGGGGAGGCTGCACAGGGCCGAAGAGGACCCACAGAAGGCTCAGCACCTCCCAGGGCTCACTCAGGAGGGGAGCAGTCGGCGTTTCCGTCAGCAGAGGCCCGATACCCAGGCCTGGGGCAGAATCCAAGGAAGGGCTACCCCCAGTAACAGCCGGCCCAGGGCTAGGGAAAGGCAGCACTTACAGACCTAAAAAGGGCCAACTGACCCATCCATGACCATATTCCAGAACAAAGTCCAGCCCTCAAACGTGCCCGATTCCCCACATTTGGCATCTGATCGAGTCATAGGCAGTGATCTGTGACCACCAGCAGGAGGAAGCCGAGCAATCCAGACAGACTTCAGAATGACAAGGACAAGGACAAGGCCATCGGGGGCCTGGAAACTGCGGTCACAAACATCACAGATGATCCTGGAGGTCAAGTGTGAGCACACTGAGGAGGGACGGGAGCTAGGAGACGGGGACCAGCATCTGAGACCCAGCTGGGCAGGACGGGCCACTCCACTTCGCAGAGGGAGTGACCAAGGCACTGGAAGTCACCCTCGCTGAATCAGAGAAAACAGGGACACACATGCTCACAGGGACCCGGGGCAGGAGGGGTGGCGTCTGGCACTCAGATACCTGAAGTCCAAGAAGAACAGCACTGAGAGAACACAACGGTGTGGTAAGAAACACGGCGAATCTTTCCCAGATTATTTAAAAATGCAAATTCACAAATATGGGACTCCCAGCCAGGCCCAGCCGCGGGAACCTGCACCACGCGTCTGGCGACCGTCATCATGAGTGTGTCCTGATGCGCGGCGTTCAGGAGACATCAGTAACCACTCACGGGGACCCCCAGCAGCCCCCGGAGCTCCCTGCCTGGCTGCTGCTTTACTGTCGGCAGGACAGCCACCGCCGGACACCGCGGGGAGACACCATGGACGCTGTGACAGAGCGTGGCCCCTGCGAGCCAGGAGAGAGGCCTGGTATTCTAGTCAAAGGACGGGTTTGAATAATAGGAACGGTGAGCCGCTGGTGCATTCGAGCAAAAAGGTGGGAGCTGGGCAGAGACCCCACAGCGAGGCCCAGGAGGAGGTGGCCTCTCTGGAGACAGTCCCAGGCTATCGAGGACATGGACTTCCCTGTTCTGCCTCCATGTTTGTGTCCTCAGCGGCTTTCAGCCTCCCGCCTCTGCCAGGCATGCAGTCCAGGACACTCCGCGACCTAGGAGGAGGCTGGGTGCACTGCGGAGCAGGAGAGCCACGGGGACAGTGTGGGCAGAAAGGACCTGGTGGGCGGGCAGGAGGATGGGGTCCTCAGAGGCTCGTGAAAGGGAGGGGAGGAATGCTGGGAGCCGGGCAGTGGCCTGGCCACACAGGGCCTCCAAACCTGGACCAGGGACCTGGCTCTCCCTCTCAGACACTCATCCCCATTGGCACCCGGCCCAGGCTCTGGACGTTTCTACTTCCTCAGCTGCTGAATCCGGGGTTGGAGTCCATGTTCCCCCCCTCTGGGTTCAGAGTGCACTCTAGGTAGTAGTGCCGTGCCTGAGTGTGGGGTGCCGGGAGAAACCGTGAGCCGCTACACACACCCCCTCAGGGCTCCTCCAGGAAGAAGCGCCGTCTCCAGAGCCCCATTGTCACTGAGATGTGAGGAGGGAAAGGGGGAATCAGAACAGCCCTGACGTCCCCCAGACGTGGCTCACCACTCAGGACACCAGGTGTCCACTCTGGAGACAACATCCCTTCTCCAGGGCTTCGCCAGCCAAAGAAGGTCACCTCACACCTCTGGGGCAGGGAGTGCCATTCTGCCATGTGCCCAGGGAGCAGAGCACCAGAAGCAGGTGGTGACGTCACTCTGGTGATGGTGGCGTGGGCTGGCCCCGGCTCCTCCACACACTGGCTGGTCTGAGCACCACCTCCCCTTGACTGACTGACGGGGCTCGTGGAGCAGCACCTGGTACAGGGACCCACCTGGCCAAGGCGCCTGCCCTCGAGGTTCCCCCACCGAAGGCTGCCCTGCTGGCACCACACCTGACCTGCCTGTGCCCGCTGTTCCCCTTCAGGGGTCACTCAGCACAAAAGGCCAGGGGCCTCCTTGTCTGCAGGCTGCATCTGCTGGAACTAGTTTCTCCAAAGCCAAGTCCTCCTGCGCCAGGGTCTGTCTTCCGTGGCGCCCCTTGCCCTCCCAGCTCTCTAAGCTGAAAGAAGCTGACAAGTGCCTTCAGCCCTTGGGCTCCCCAGGAGCACTCGGCAGACGCCCAGGAGGGTGCCGGAGCCCCACACCCAGCACCCCGGCTGCCGCACGCTCCTCCCCATCCCTGCAGCTCCTGCTTCCCCCCTTCATGGCACCCTGCAAGCAGGTCCCCACGTGGATAAATATTCAAGGCGGCTCTCATTCCTTGACATTTCAGAATGGTCACGAAAGTGATTATTTCACACAATAAATTCAGGCAGTAGGACAGTGTCAAGAGGGACCGGCTGCTTGGAGCAGGGTGGCAGGCACAGCTGGAAGGCAGGCCCACAGGAGAGGGACCTGGGGTGGTGTCCCGGGTCCTGGGCATGTCAGCCTCCAGCCAGGCACAGGCTGGTCCGTGCCCAGGTGGGGAGGGCAGCAGGACACAGCTCAGGCCTGTTGTGCGTGTGCCTGGGCTTGCTAGATGCACTTACTCGTCAGGTGACAAATTCCACATCATTTTGGGATTTTTGATAAAAATGACTGCGGTTATTGCAGATATTTAAAAACTCCTCCTGAAAGGGGTGATTTATATATTTTTCCTTTTTTTCTTAAAGGGAAAGGAGACCATGCTGTAGTTGTAGTCACAGGTGGCTCGTGGCAATGAAAGCCGGGAGGCTGCACTCCTAGGAAACCCCCTCCCTCTGCTCTGAGCCGCACAGGTGCGCAGAGCCACGTGAGGACAGGAGGGGCAAAGTCACCAGCCTGAGAACACCCCGAGAGCTGGAGAAAATTCAAACACTGCACTCATGCCATCTTGAAAATCAAGATTCCCCTGCTGTTTAAAAGCATGTGTGTTCAGCTACTCTCAGGAAACTGCTTTTGGAGAAGCAGGAGACACCTTGTACTCTAGGAAAAACACCCGCAGTCCTGAAGTGAGCAGATTCACAGGGACCACAAAGAATAAAGACTAAGACCCAGTTTGCTTCTGTTTGGGTACTCGAGACTGCACCCAGGACACTGTACCACTGAGCCCCATCCCCAGCCTTTTTAATCTTTAATTTTGAGACAGGGTTTCTCTAAGTTGCTTAGGGCCTCACTAAGAAGCTGAGGTTGGCTTGAACTTGCGATCCTCTGGCCTCAGCCTCCCAAGCCACTAGAATTACAGGAGTGTGCCACCGCGCCCAGCTAAGATCACATGTTTAAAAGGTGAAAGGCAGCTCTTATGTTGGGCATTCAACTGGACAACGTTATATTCCCATAAAATTCAATTATTTCCAATGCTCCTAGTATTTCAATGCAGCCGACTATACTCCCTCCTCCAGCTCATCCCGGGCTACTGAATTCTGTGTAAGTGGCCCTGGACCAGCAGTGACTGTCCATCCTGGCCTCAGCTCCATCTCTCCAAGTCTCTTGTCCCTGCCAGCCCTGCCTGCAGAACTCCAGCAGGTCCATACCCATCTCTCAGCACAAAGATATTAAATCATTAAAATGCAATAACCAGATCTCAAGAATGATTTAGCTAATTCTGTGATTCAAAGGCTCATGGGCAGCCACGGGGGCCAACCACAGGCAGAACCATGGGCCTCTGTTGGCCGTCACCTGAGTTCCGCAGCGGGTGGGTGTCCACACCCAATATTGCCCTCTCTACCCGGGCACATATAACGTGAACTACCATGTGTGTGAGTCAGGGGATTTATTAATGACTCCAGCAGGCTCCAAAGATGGACAGAACAGCTCCAAAGCAGAAACAGCTCAAAAGAACAAAGCAATTAGGTGCACATGTTACTTAATTTTTTAGTTGTTGCTGCAAATGTCAGAAACTGCACTGGGCACCCAGGCTGGCCCCACACGTGTGCTGGGCTTGTTCCACTTGGAAGAAACCTGTTTCAAATGCCTTCTCTCCCAAGTAAGAACTGTGTGATGTGCTCATCTAAAATGTAAATGCAAGGTATTTACACCTCAGAACTGTCCCCACACCCAGACCTAGGGACGCCCACCCTGCCCCAGGCATCTGTTTATTAATCGGAGGCTCTGCCGCCTTCCCTCTGCATTCTTTGCTAGGAAACACGGGCTCTGCTGACTCACAGTGGTTGCAAATGTGTTTCCAGGTTAGAATGTGAAACAGGAACCTGGCCTCCTGCATCTCTGGCCACCCTTCACCCCTCCACTAAGAGCTGGTCAGGGCTCCGCAGCCTGTGTCCCCCGAGCTCTGCGTCCCCCGAGCTCGCATTGAAACAAAGGGTGGAACAGCGGCCAGGCAGAGTGGACTCCCAGCAGGTCCACACCATCCCACAGCACAAGGGCAGTTTCCCAAGGGGGATTCTAGTTCAGCCTTAGCAAAGTCCCCAGTTGTCCCAGAGCAGACGGCACAAGAGGTGGCCCCAAGCCCCCGGCTACCAGGGCTCTGGTCTTGCACGTCTTGCCCACTGCACTGGCCTTGTTTCTTCATGTCCAAAATAAGCATGAATCCAGAAATGTCAGAAATCAGGAACTGTGGGCTCTGTCTCTGGTCTCTCTCTGCCCCTGACTCTCCATCAGTAAAAGGAGGTGACAGAACTAGAAGGTCCCTCACCCTTCCCCAGCTCTGAATCTGTGTCCAAGGATGTCACTATTCAAAATCAGTCACATGGCTTTGGAGTCAGATGCTGAGTCTGGTGCAGGACCAGCAGTCACCCACAGTGTGACCTTGGGCCCTGGCTTAGCCTTGACCATGGCCCGTGCAAAGAGGGTGTGGATGCATGGATGGTCTTGCATGAGGCCGTCCAGCTGGCTGGCTGTTCTGTGGGTGGGAGTTGGAGGCTGACGCACTCAGAGAAGGATGCCTCTGGGGTGGGGTCACCCCAGAAGAGGACCAGACCAGGATGTGAGGACAGGTCTGTTACCTGGCAGGAGGAAGTGGGGAGGTGAGACGGGATCACTGAGCAGGTCGGCCCTTGAGCCAGCTGGTTCCCATGCACTGGGAGTCCTGAGGGACAGGAGAGCTCACCTGTCACCCACCCCTGATGAGGCTGGCCCTGGGCTGCGGACTCCCTGGCCCCACAGCTGGCTCCTACCGTTGACTGAGACGCCTGATGGGTGGAGGTGGCCCCTAGGCCGCCACATCCCAGCTGAGCATGCGTGGAAAATGGCGTGCCAGGACAGAGCGGTGGGCACCACTGGACCTACCAGAGGCTTGGTCCATGCTCAGACTCTGGAGGGCTTTGGGAGGGAGGGACCCTGGGCCATGCCAGAGGGGCACTCTCTGGGGAGCACCATCCCTCCTCCACCCCCCACGCCCTGTTGGAAGGAACTTACTAGCTTGTGCTGCAGGAGCCTGTGCTTGCTGGTGGCAACTGGCCAATGGCCTGGCCACACTGGGGCTGTGTCCACAGGGGCTCCGGCAAGCGGAGAGCTAGCTGGCACTTTGGGCGGGGACGGAGGCTGGTGGGGCAGCAGGAAGTCAGACCCAACAGAGCTCCCACGGAAGACGAGACACTCTGAACACACAGGGTGCGCAAAACATGGCACCAGGTTCCAGGAGACCTGTGGCCAAAGGGACCCTGCACCCTGGGCGGCAGGCCGTCAGCAGCACAGCCCTCGTGCTCTCTAACTGGCTATTGTGTGAGAAGGAAGTTCTGCATATTAAAACAGTCTCTGATTTGCTGAACTTGGTTCTGGTGGCTGTGATAGATTTCCACGTAATCCCCACGGGGTTCCTGGTGTTCCATCATAATGCCTGCAGATATGCCCATTGTCTCCTATCCAGTGTGACTCGGTTTTCTGTTTCCTGCCTTATCACATTGGCCAGGATGTGCACTGTTACAGTTCATTAGTTTGACGAAAACCATATTGATTTTTGAGCCGCTAAGGGGAGACTGGATTTGAGAAGAGACTGGAAACAGATTCAACAGCCACAAAACCTTGCCGAGTTGGGGAGATTTGGGTGTGAACAAGACAGTGGGGAGTGGGGGAGGACTTAGAGTCCTGCCTACACAGGAGACACAAATCCCTCAGGCTCCAAATCTGGAGCCCAGAAGCTGATTGGCGCTGGCCAGGAAGTGGCACCATATTCCAAGCACTGTTAAACTATTGTCAGCTTACTCATGTGAAAAATGTGAGAAATGAGATTAATTAAGTTTCCCCATTTACAATCAGTTCTCTAAGAATATGAACTCAAATTAAATTAACAGCTGTTTTAATTTTCTTCTATACCTCCATAGTCTGACTCTTAATCAAACTACATCCAAACTCTCTTATCATAATTGAATTATATAACGGAACTGCAGCCCACAATAGCAACTCTTCACTGACCGCCTCACCTAGCCAGAGCCCCAGGATCCACACAGTGTGCCTGAGATGACCTGCCTCGTCCAGCACGGCGGCCCGGCAGGGGAAGCTCTGTGGCCAGGCCACAGAGGAGCCAAGGCTTACTGTAGTTCAGTTTTGACATTCAGGTGGCCACAGATGGCTAGTGGCTATCTTACTAGAAGGCACAAATCTAGGGTCTCACTGCTTGAGGTCGCCGTGAAGAAGCATCTGTGTCACCTACGTGGATTCAGAGGGTTGCAGAATCTCTGGCTCCACCCAGACCTGGCAGTTAGAATCTGACTTTTTCAAATCCTCCAGTGGACAGTTGTGGCCATGAAGTCTGGGAAGTTTTGCTCCAGGCAAGCGTAGGGCTCCTGGTGTGGACTGCTCCTCACGGTTGAAAAGCACCTCACCCCGACGTCTGGCCTGGTAGGGCACTCTCCATCCAAGACGTGCCCTTGAGGGCCTGCACAGCCTTTGGCACCGGGTCCGCCTGGAGGACTCTGCTTCCTCTACACACCGAGTGCCCATGTGGGACCGCCTGCCCCCACAGGCACGAAGCTGAGCACAGACCTGGAGCCAGAGGGCTGTGCAGGGTCAATCAACCAGTGGGCAGTTCAGGGAAAGCTGGGCCCTGCAGCGGCTTCCCAGTGCCCAGAAACCCACTTCACAGGGACCAAGACAAAGAAAGGACTGCCCACAGCACAGCACACATCTCTTATGTAAAAAAAAAAAAGATCCCTCCTGTGGGTGGCTCAGCAGCCCCCGCCACACCCAGGGAGAGGAGGACCCCTCCACTCTGTGCAGAGCAGGGCAGAGCGGCCAGGCATGGGCAGCGGCACTGCCTACTATTTCCAAACCCCCTGCCTCACCATTCCCAGAACACTGGCCCCACCACTGCCAGCTGACCACAGCTCTTCAGAACCATATCCTGCTCTGGCCACAGTGTGAGTCTTGGCTTTAAGTTTATGATGTGTGACATCTTGGGGGCCAGCTGGCTGGGAGAGACTGACCCCCAGGGAACTTTCCCATGAACGTAACTTCCACATGCGAGCTGACCAGTTCCACCACACTCCAGCCACCCTGTCCAACGCACACCCCACGTCAACCCAGCCCCCATCAGAGGCCTCCTCGCCCAGAGCCGGGTCAACACTAGGCTCCTCCCTGGGCTGTGGGGATGCCATCCAAGGCCCAGCTGCTCTCCCTCACGCCTGCCCAGCCTCCTTGACAGCTCTGGGGCCACCCAAGTGTGGTGGCCATGACCATGCCCAGGGGCCCGTGAGTGACCATGACCCTCTTCAGTGGCCTCGCCTCCCTCCGATGTCTCTCTTCACCTCCACACTCTGGAATCCTAGTGGGACAATTGTCCAACAAGGAGCACACACGCCTGGGACCAACCTCAAACAGGAAAGGGTGGCCTTGCTCCCTCACCCTCAGCTGGGGAACCTGACCCGGCCCACGGAGTCTCGGGTGCCCAGGCTAGCGTGACTCGTTCCCTCCCCAGCCGGATTCCAGGATTGCCTCTGAATTACTGCCTCCTGTTAGGGTCCAGCTGGGAAGGGTTGAGCCTCTGACTCTGGCATCTCAGAGCACAGCCTCCTCTGAGCTGGGAGGAAGTCAACTTGTTACAAAGTTCCCAAGGACTCGCCTTCCCAGAGCCCCGGGTGCCTCAGCCAGCTGGGAGGCCGGGAAGAGGCTACATATGATTATGCTGAGCTACAGTGATGAATTCTTCTATGTAAATCGGACAAGTAATCAGACAAACGAAATGCATGCCCATTAGTTCAAGGCATTATGCTTTATTTTTCCTGAAAATCAAGGGTAAAGATTAAAATATAAAAAGTGGTTTCATCAGCCAAAAAATGTGAGAAAGTCTCAGCAAAGGAAAAGAGAAATGCAAATGCTGAATACGTTGGGGCCAGTGTGGGAGAGCCTTCCGTGGAGAAGGGAAAGTCTGGCCACGGTGCACCTGCCTCGGCTAGAAGTGCGCAGCCTCAATCCACGCTCGTCGGGGGCTGCTGGGCCGTGGACCGGGGACAGATGAAACTGCACACACCAACTCCATTCCAGCTGGGCATAGGGAATTCTTTTCCCAAATGCAGACAAAGTAGACTCTCTTCTCTGGCCACTGCCTGGACATGTGCTTTCCTGTTGCACTGGCACTGAGGACACAGCTAGAGGACTGGGAGGAGGGGAAGTCAGCCCCAGCAGAGGAGCAACGTGGGGACACGTGGGGAAGGGACAGCCAGCAGGAAGGAAACAGGTCCCCTGGAGGTCAGTGAGGACTGCAGTGGACACATGGAAGTTCAACAGGGTCAAAGAGGCATGCCACCAAGGGGCCAGGGACAGCACAGGTGTGAGCTGAGCATGGGCGGCTTGAAGGCTCCTGGAGGGACAGTGGCCTAATGGAGAGACACAGAGGCCCTGCACGAAGTTCCAGGGTACTAATGATACCTGTTTTATAGAAATGGCCAGTGTGGGAAGGTCACGCATGGGTTCGCACCGTGCCTGGCACCCAACAACTGGCTGCTGGAAACAGGGTCTGGTTAGCTCCAGGGACTCTCGACCTCCCTGGGCTTGGCCGGCAGGTGCCTGAGGGCCATCTCTGCTGCTGAGTAGAAAACAGACCAATGGAGAACCAGCCAAAGTGTCGGGTCCCTTCCTTCAGGCAGTGAAGTCTACCCCCCGTGTTCCCTCTGTAGATCAGGGCGGCAGCGGTCCTCATGCACACGAGGGAGTGGGGAACCGTTCCCACCGTCTGAAACCCTCCCGGAGCCCTGCACACAGCTCTCTCCTCTGCCCCCTCCGGGAACGCTGAGACTTCTCAGGCTCCCTGGCCGCGGGTTGTCAAGGAAACGGCTTCTTCCCAAGCACTGACCCACCCCTCACCTTGCCAGGTGGCCTGGGGTCCCTCCCCCCAGCTAGGGCAGACGCAGACACATGCTCCCTGGCTTGAGGGAAGCTGCTCCCATGCCCCAACCCCCTGTGTGCCCAAGTTGAGGCCAGCTGCAGCAGACATGACCTGTCTCAAGCTCAGGTCACCACAAAGGGGCATCCGCCTGGGGCAATGGCCTGCCTGTGTCCAGGCCCAGGGTGGCGTCACCTGCTGGGGCTCCCCAGCAGACCTGGGAGTCGCAGGCGGGATGGAGACAGAACACCAGGGGCTCCTGATGCTTCTGTTTATTGCAGGCTGCAGGAGGGGGGTCTGAGAGGGTCCTAGAGCCTGGGAGAGGACTCAGCCCTACTGGAGGATGGGGGCTTCACCCGAGGGGGAGACCTCGGGAACACTCCCCAGAGGCCAACAGGGTCCAGACTCCTGAGGCCTACAGTGACCGGCTCAGGCAGGGTGGGCCAGCGGGGTCTGGACTGAGGGCAGCAGCCTGGGAATACATCGAAGTCCTCCTTGAGCGCCTGCCTCGGTCCTCTCACGTCTGCTGTGTTTACCTGTTTCTTGTTTTGCTCTGATTTTGTGGTTTTGGTTTTTTGGTTTTGTTTAGTTCATGTTTTGCTTTTACAAATTGAACATTTTAAATCCAAATTTGGATTCTCTCAGGGCATTAGACGTAAATTGCAGGAATTGCCAGAATATAGCCTTGACTTCCACATACCTGACACCAAACCTCAAATCCAAGCAAGAGACAACCCCAAAGTCCCAGGGCTGAAGGCTGAAGAATCACCCCAAATCCCTGACACGGCCACTCGGCGTCACAGTGACCCGAGGCCTGGGCTTCCGCGGAGGCCTTCCGTCTGCACTGGCCCACTCCAGGTCCCCCCAAACCCACCTGCCTGGCTGGGCCACATGGAGGCCTGAGACTGCTCCCCAGACCTAGAGACCTCTGCCTTTAGAAACCACCCACCCACACGCACATGCAGACAGACACTGACGAGGGGCACCTCACTGCCCTGGACACTGGATGGGCAGGACACATCTATTCCATCAGAGGTGGGGAGGAACTGGCCACGGGTCGCCTCGTCCTGCCTGTGCAGGGGGCTCTGCAGTCCAGCACTGGTTCAATGACAAGGCCACGGCCTAAGAAGGCAAGAGGAGGCCTCAGCTCCAACAAGGCCCTTGTGTGAGCCATGGCTGGTGACAGTCTCCTCTGCCGCTGTCCTCAAGACTTGCGTTCCTAGACACAGGGTGGCAAAAGTGACTGAACCCGGAAGATAGGTGTGGACGTGGACGAGCCCTCTCAGATGAAACACCCAACTGGAAGGGGTCGGAGGGCACCGGATCCAGGCCCACTCACACCCTCCCATGTGGAAGAGTGGCACCTGCCCTCGGCCACCTCCAGCCCACAGCTCCCGGCCTGTGTGGACAGGGGACCCATGTCCCTAGCAGCACACCCTGCAACTCGGGGTCTCCGTCCCCAGGCCACATCAGTGCCCACTGTCTTACCAGTGTGGGAGGAGCCCACTCCGTCGCCCACCCCTCTGTGACAGCACCTTCTCTTCCTCAGTGCTGGCCCCTCCCTCCTACCTGGACGTCCTCCACTGTCATGGACACTCCCATCCCTCGGCCTCGCTGGTCTCTGAAGCCCTCTGCCATCACTTTCATGTCCACCAAGCACAGGGCCAGGAGTGCACCATCTGCCTCCCACCGCAGCTGTGGCACCTGCTCTGCCCTGCTGTGACCTGTCGTGTGTCTGCCGTGTCCCCTCGTGTGACTCTGGCCCAGCACGAGTGTGGTCAGCACAAAGACTGTCCCATCGGTGGCCGACGGATGCTCATTTGAACCACGGTCCTAGCATGACGCCAAGGAAACTGGAATGAAAGGGAAAGGGTGGGAAAATCAGTGTGCTTGATGACCAGCTAACCGAGGTGACACTGAGGTGACCCCGAGGGCCCGAGCCCTGCAGGTGCCGCCCCCCTCTCCCCGAACACCTCGGTGAACACAGACTTCCCGGCAGCAGGCCACGGAACGCCTCCTCCGTGGAGCCAGCTCACCGGTGGGTTGGCGCCTTTCAAGCACGTTCTCATCGCTGAGTTGGAAAGAGCAGGGCCCCTCCAGACACAGTGGCCCCGAGACGGACCCTCCACTCCAGGAGAGCGTGTCCTCAAGAACCCCGACGACTGCTTGTGGGTGAGTCCGGCAAATCCATTTTGAGCAAATGTCCTTCGGCACAGTGTCTCCTGGGACCTGACCGCTGTCTGGCTGACATGCTGTCCACAGCCCACCACTTGCCCCTGGCAGACCTCAGGTAAGTCCCACCTGGAGCCTGCCCTCCGTGTCCCCGCTTCACGCAGCTCTGCCAGCCACCTGCTGTCAGTGTCCCTTGGCCGCAGCCGCTCAGAGCTCAGGCAGGCTGCACCTTCCCTCCCTTGCACCCAGCCAGCACGCCCTCGCTGGCCCAGGCAGCGCCCGCCCGAGGCCGGGGTGCTCCACCCTCTACCTGCTGCACCCTCCACCCACCGCACCCCGTCCTCTCCTCGCTCCGCGCTCTCCCCAGTCCCACCCACCGCAGCCCCTCTTCTGGGGTCTCCCGCACTGTGCAGGGTGGAGAACGGGAAGCTGGTGGGCAGGCTTCAGCACTCCTTCTCCAGGGTGGCCCTCCACCTTTGTAAGTGAAGACAGAATCCAAGGTCAGCTCACAAGCAGCCGGTGAGTCTGGCTCAAATGCTTCTGAGCTGCGGTCGGGTCTTGGGAGGACCTGGTTCCTCAGATCTGAGTGGAAGGAGAGGGGCAGGCCCTGCCAGCCCCAGGTGCACACACCCACCCCACACCTGTGCACACGCACGCATAGACAAACAGCACTAACAGCACACACACATACTCACAACCCACTGACACAGCCAGACATACACACACGTGTGTGCCCATTTACACATGTGTGCACATGCACCGCACATGGACACCCATAGACACACAGTCACATACCACACTAACACTGTGCACCGGCCTGGACTCACCCACACACACACCCCACACATGCAGGTACACACACGGGTGCACACACAGGTGCACACACAGGTGCACACGCAGCCCTCCTGCACCTGACAGGAAGAGAGCCTCTGGGGAGCTGCAGATGCCCGAGGCTCCAGGGCACCCAGCTGGGTGTGCCCCACGGGGTCTCCCTGCTTCCTGCACACAGACTCTCCTGACCTTCCGCCCTGCGCCCCCCTGTGACCACAGTCCCCTGCACGCCGCTCTGCTCCTCACCAAAGCACATGCAGGAGTGGGTACCTCAAGCCTTCCCACTGGCATCTTCCACTGTCCCCACAGTCCTCAGCCCACTGCCACCATGCCCCATGGTGGCCAGTGCTCTCTCCAAGGGCCTCTCCAGTGCAGCTCACCTGCTGGCTTCCTGCCTTTCCACCCACCTCCTGCTCCGGCCTTGCCCAGTCCCATATGTTTACTCTCAGCAAAAGAATCGTGTCCCCTGCAAAGTGCCTCACTCCCACCCCTTAAAAGGACCTTAGGCTCAGCTCTCTTAGGAACTGTCCAGGGCCAGAGGCTCTCCTGGTAGACACCCTGCCTGCTCAGCCCCGGGCTCCACCCGTCTGGAACAGACGCAGCCTGCTGTCCCCGCACGTTGCTCTGTTCCGTCCACCCCACCTCAGTGCTGTCTCCTGGGTCCCACCAAACAGTCTGAAAGCCTGGGGTCATCCTCGACGCCCACTAGTGGCCTTCCTGTCTACCGTCACCAAATCCCACAGTTACTGCCCTGCCCCTTGCACGCTCTACTGGCCTGGCCTCCACAGGGGCCCCTCCATCTGACTCCCAGCCGTCATTGAGCCATTAAAGGAGATCACTCCATCTGACCTGTCCCCAGCACCCATCTCAGTCCAAGTCTCCACAGGGTCCTCACCTGAGCAGACGGCCAGCTGGGACACCTCCATGTCCTGTTACCCCATTTGCTCCCTGATCTCAGCTCCAAGGTCCCTGGGAAGTGAGCCCTGGAGACAGACTGTGATACCAGGGTGACAGAAGGGGGCCTGGGCCTGTGGGCCACCAGCCAGTCCAAAAGCTTGCAGTTACTTTGTGCCAGGGCTGTGATGTTGGCCTTCACTTCTGCTACCATGTGGACAGTGTTAACATCTTCCTGGGTCACCTGGTGGCCATGACCTGGTGGTGTGGTCATGCAGCTGCAGCCACCCTCCCCTAGTGGCCTGCATCTGACCACAGGAGCTGCTCCTGGCCAGCGCCAGAGGGCCTGGTCTTGCCCTCCAGCACATACCCAGGAACAGGGTCCCTGCTGGGTTCCAGAGACCCCTGCTCGTGACGATCAACTCCCACAAAGTACAAGAGCCTTTCAATCACAGGTGCACGCTCAGGAGGGTCTGTCTTTCCCTGCCACGGCAGGCGCTCAGTACAGCGGGTCTTAGAAACAGCTCAGGGGTGGCAGGAGCGCGGCAGTGGGAGCACTTACCTCCTTGCTGACGCCAACAGCTCCGTCACCCTGCATCCCTCACCCTCGGCTTCCTGGTCTTCCCAGACATTCAGCTCTCTTCCAAGGAGAGCAGGACTGATTTCCAGAACTTTTCAAACAAGGACTTAAATGGTAGGTTTGCTGCAGAGTCATGGATGAATGGAGAAAGTCAGTGGCCGACACTTCCTACCAAGAGCAGGGACCTGAGGGACCGCCAGCTAGTCAGAGCTCTTCATGACCCTGCCCTTTGCCACAGCGGCCGGATGCTGGCCTCCAGCCATTCCTCCTCGCTGTGGGGAGCATGGTCCAGGTCTCTCTTCAGTCAGCGTCCTGCTGGGGTCTGCACAGCCCAGCCGTCCACGTGAGCAGCCGGAGGCAGCACCCCCGCCCAGCAGCAGTTCTCGGAGTGGAGTCTCCAGAGCGCGGCACCACGGCCTACAGGGTCCCCTAGGGCCCTCCCTGGGGTCAGTGTCTGTGTCCAGTCTTCCCTGAGGTGGTTCTGGCCTGAGAAGCTGGGCTGGGCCTGCAGTCCCTGGGCTCCTACCTGGAAGTCCATGCCTGGGCGCCCCAAAGGCTGCCACGGGCACTCCAGGCCAGGGCTGGCCTTGTGCACAGGGACCAGCCAGGGAGCGTTGATGCTCTCTAGCGGTGGTGGCCCTTGGGGACTCTGATTCAGCTGTTCCAGCACCCCCAGGATGGGGCTTTGAAGGTCTCTGGGGTGATTCTAACGTGCTGCAGGACAGAGAAGTGCCACACTGCAGACTGGGACTCCCAGGAGGGCACCCCTGCCGTCACCCTCTGCCCACACGCCAGGCCCTGAACCCCTCTTGGGCCTTTCCCCTCACCCATTCTGGGCCCCAGCGCCCACTCTGCTGACTCTCCTCTTCCTGGCCAGCCTCGTCAGACCCTGCTCACACCTCAGTCACTTCCTGACACCCCTAGAGCTCGTGGGGAGCCTGCCCGGCAGAGGCCTGGCAGTGGTGGACATGGCCGTCTGCTTCCCTAGGGGTCCAGGCACCTGGAGAATGGGCCCCAGGTTGGTACCTCTGAAGCCGCCCTCTTGCGCCCCTCGGGCACGCTCCCTTCACCTGCTCCACAGCCACACCCTGCCCAGCCAGAACCCGCAGAGCCCCGTGCGTGGCCTCCTCTGCCGCCGTCAGAGCCAAGCCAGAGGACACCAGTCGCAGCAGCCT